>NC_071983.1:4306428-4606428 GCF_026283585.1 Hylaeus volcanicus | reverse complement strand
GCCACCACCGGCAGCATCGGGGGAGAGCAATGGCGGTACGAGACCGATACACGCGGTGCAACTCGCCACGACGAGGAGACGGAGCCAGGAGTTGCCGTTCAGGTTTTGCTGTAGGAGATCGTTAAGATAATCGCCGCTATCCTCATCCTAACTTAGCCTTAGCCGATGTATCTTCGACTCGGCTCCAGCCCTGCTCCTCGCTCCTCAGGTGCGCTTCTTTTATTTACCCCTGTCCGCTTCCTTCGTCGTTCTCTGTCCCTTCGCCTTTTTGCTCCAGCGTCGTTACACGATACCACCGCGCCGGTAAGAATCGATTTTCTAATCGCGCGGAGGAGCTTAAAATATCCTCGACGAGTACTTATCCGGCAGCGCTTTGTGTTTTCATTTCGAAGATAGAAAATTCGCGATCCCTACAGTGGCTACGTAAGTACGTAAGTATTGCCGTTTCGTCTGAAAATCGAGGCTGAAGTAAGACTGGAGGTCGAACGACGAGAGATGCTTCGAGTCGAGATAAGAGTAATGGAAAGATATAAAAGGTGCGTCGTCTCTCGCGAGTCCTCTCGATTATAACGCAATATGAAATATGGACAAAGAGCGCCGCGACGTAATGTACGATTTACATCTAATGGGTTTCTTCTGATTAGCGATACGAAGAAGAGGGAGGACAGTGATGAAAGTACCTTTTACGAGAGGAATCTTTACGAACGCTGCTGATTTTTACTCCCCACCTCGTCGTGCGTGGGAGGTTTACGAGTCTAACTATTACAGAAAATCAGCGAGCAACCATTTTTTACTTTGGACTGTATACCGATAGTATATCTTTCTAACCAAATTCCTTAAAAAAGGGTGGCTAAGAATTAAACAACCTCTCGGTAGAAGCTCCTTCGATAAAGAGAAGTGCTCGCGTCTGCGTGTAACCTACACAATGGAATAATTTTTTCCTTTGGGGAATTCGAGCCGTGCGTCAAGAAAAAAGAAACAACGATGGACTTGGCGTTAAACGAAAGAACAATTACAATGCCGAGAGGGGATAGGAGACAGACCTTGGGCTCCTTGCGAGATAATCATAATGTTACACGATCCGCGCTATAATGTCGTATAATGTCTACGACACGACGCGCATTGCACGAACGCGACGCAGGCCATTTACGCGGTTTTCTATGCAAAACTGGGGCCCAGAGGAGGACCGGGGCACACCATCTTTCCTTCTGCTCGTTTCTTTCGTGGCGCTCGATACACAATCGGAGCGGACCACGCGTAATTGCCTGTCACTGAAAAGGAAATGGAAAAGGACGCCTAGACCCGCGAAACGGGACAACAGTGAGAGAAAACGAAAGAAAAAGGAGGCTGTCGCCGTTGCCAGGATGCGTCGAGAGGCCTGTCATTTTCGCCGAGCTCGTCACCGTCATTTTGTAATTACACTCGCGCTCGAGAAAATAGAAAAGCGGCCGCAGAACCAAAGAACACCGTACGAACGGCGATTGCTTAATTTTTAGCCCCCCTTTGTTAAGCTGATTGCCGACGATCTCGTTCAACGATTCATATTACAAATTCGAAGAAATTCGCGAGGAAATTGTCGTTCCACGCTTTCGCGATTCAATAAGGATGCAAGGTGACAAGTTTAAGTACGTTCGAGTGTATTATCCATATTGAATTCTATGGAAGTAATTAGAAAATCGTGGAAGAGAGAGAAGAAGCAATTTATCGACACCATTCTCAGACGAACGTTCCTAATTAGATGTAGATACTCTTGGCCTTGTCCCGAAACACACTTCTAAGGTTGTACGTACGATGTTCACGTGGTAACGAAGATGATACTAACTAAGCATCGAAACGCGTACGTGGAGTACGGTTAAGCCGTGATTGAATGGCTATTTGTTTAGTACTTGTTCGTCGACTATACCGTTCTTGCTCGTGTACCAAACATTATTACGCAAAGGAACAACAAATAAAAAGAACAACGTTCTTCTTACACGTAAATGTTTTTAACCTCGATATCCTTCCTGTAGATAGCTTTTTATCAAGGGTCCCCGAACATCGCAAAAAAAAAAAATAAGACCCTGCAATTAATGCCACAGATTGGCTTTCGCCAGGACCTTTAATTACTCAATTAATTATCCAGAGGACCAAGTTGATTCCACTGTGTTCGCCGACTGCAACTTCGTTGCAGAAGGAGCATCTGACCATCGAACAACCGGTACCAAAACCGGCTCGAGTTTGGGTTTAAAATTAGAAGTCAACCAGAGCTGGGGTCCCAGAATGGCCGACGAATAAACTTTCGTTGGCCCTTTCTCCCTTCCATTTATCATGCCAGTACGCATCCTTCGTATACCCAGTCCGGTTGAGCAAAAGTATTTTTAGCTAGGTAGAAAAATCGCAGGAGCTTCGTCCAAAGGATGCTCGTCAAATAAATGTCCTTAATCGATACGGCAGAGTCTTTAATTCGACGCGAATGATCGTATAATCCCGTACAAATGTAAAATAAATTTCCAGTATCACCTGTCATCGAGTTCGGGAGAAAATTAGAAGGTAAGCAAAGTCTGTGTTCTGGTTCACCCTTTTTGCTTTCCTTTCTCCTGTCGCCCGCGACACGAATATCCTTTCCGAGCTCGTAACGCGGCGGAGCAAAGCAATTCGAACTTAGAAAACATTTCCAAAGCGTTGGAAAGACAGAGGACAGACTTTTCTCGGCGCGATAGAAAAGTGATCGATGTCATTGATGACGAATACTCCCGAGAACTATAATCGCGACGAGGTGGCCAACTTTCGTGGATCTTCGATGAAAGGAGCAGCGTTTTCTCGGTGGGACGGGCATAAATCATGCGTCGATCGGCAAGGATTACGCGGTGTTGCGTACGCGAAGGACGTTCGCGATCAATGATACTTCTGTTAACGAGCACCGTGTACGATAGCGGTTGCATAGGTATCCCAATGATTCACCGTGGGATTAAACGCGAAACAGCACGCGTTAAGGAGACATATTGCTTTGGTGCGCTGAAACTTGCGACATTTTTTCCAAGGGAAGAAGTGAACGTATAAACGTAACCCGAGTGCTGTTTCGTTTTTCTTGGAGATACGACCATAAAGATATTATGGATAGCGGTACCTGATTCTGTCACCCAGTATTTTTATATCATTTTTACGTTTGCAAAATTCACGTTTTCAGACAGGTCTATGTCTCGCCTGCTCTATCTATAATATCTCGATGGCTTCGACACGCGACACTTCTCCAAGGAATACCTGAAAGGCCCAGATGTCCCAGATCTGGATAGATACCCTAGAAACTACGTTATTATACGTCACTCGAGATGTTTGTTTCCTTTCACGGTTGCCTCGTTTGTGAAACATAATCGTGTCGTTCCATTTAAAGAGAGTCATTTAAATTATAGTTCGCAAATATTTCGAGTCCTTTAAGTAAACGTTTAATCTCCGTATACGAATCTAGAGATCGATATCGAAATGGAACACGGTTTAAGACAAAAAATGGTGGAAGTGAAAAACTGGAATAGGAAACGGAATTACTCATCGCGATGATAACGCCTGTATCTTTCCAGAGCAAACGAGAACCCCGCGCGCTTTACAACAGTACAATTATCGAAGGATTAACAACTGCTTCTCGTTAATTATCCCAGGAACGAACGAGCACTGGATTCTGAGCGCTGAACGTAAATCTTCCGTCATTTGAATACAATGAGCATGATTCATTTCTCAATGGAAACCGTAAAACGGATTATCAAGAATGCGATCGGTCCAATTACCAGAAAAAAACTCTGCTAGATGGATAACAAAAGAATTACCATAACGTAAAAAAGGTCCTTTGAACAAACGTTTGATCTCCCGATTTTCATCGTTTTTATCAATTTTTCTCAAGTTTTAAGATCAGAGAATTTTTACATCTCCCGTTGCAAACCGAAAACGAAACGTCGCTAGCATAAATCAGGGGTGATTTGTTCGACAGAAATTTTACAGTCCTGCGCGAACTAACGAACCTGTAATTTTCCAAGAATTTCCGAGTAACTGCTGCCCGTTTCGCCTGGTTTTTTGCATTCCGCCTAACGATGTCTCCAGTTTTAAGTGCGCTTCTGCGACGTCCTTGGGGCGCGTACTCGACTGTGAAAAAACGCGATTGTGCCAGCGGCGAGCATGATCGGGGATCCCTGAAGCGCCACGTCGCGATGAAAGTGACAAAACAACGAAAATTTAATCTTGGTATTCTAACATAACAAACTAGGAGTGAATAACGCGAAGAATTAATTTCTATGCCTAATATTTCAGACTCGAGCATCGAAGGAACTCGTGGTGATCGTTAAGATAAAAGAGAAGAGAAACCTGTTACAACGTAAATGTTCGGAAAACTGCGTTCGTCTGAGGATTGCATAACAATCAAAAACGAGGTATTTTTAAGGCTCATCGAGCCGTGACTCACGTTTCTTATAATCACCAGGAAGCCAAGATCACGAACTGCCGGACTAAGGACGTATACGTCCGAACGCTATTCGTAATTTCGAAGTACGAATGGTGAATTTCGAATTTTAGACGCGACCGGAATCCCTGAAGCACGCGTCGAACGCTCGTACGTGTCCAAAGCACGCGATAAATTTATTCATAGGCATTTATTCATAATCTTGGATAAGAATCACTAACAGATCCTAGAATCGTGAAATTAAACCAGAGTTGAAAGAAAGACTCTAGAGTCGGTGGCCTCGAGAGGATGAAGAATCCTCGGTTTCCACGGTCTGGAATCGAGTCTATTTTAAGCCCAAGATCTCAACAATTACGGGACCGTTTCAGGTGCTACTCGGTGCACGTAAAAAGCTTTTTCGCCAGGAGCGACATAAACGATCGGCCTCCTAACGGTACGTAACGGTTGGGAATCGCAGGTTCTAAAGTAGTCGTTTCCTCGGCAACTGCCACGAGGATCCAGGAAGACCGTGAATTCACGACGCTACGAACGATCGTCGCGCGTTTTCCTGGTGGCAGTCCTCGCCATTCCTAAGAAAAGCTGCAAGACGCATTATGGAATCTCTAGCCCGATGGAAGCATCGGTGATTCTAACAGAAAGTTTACTTGGAACGTCGAGTGACGTGTATCAAAAATATGGTGTAATAAAGAACATTTCTATTCCTATGTCTTTCATCGTATGTCCTGACAGTAAGTGGCACAAGAGTACAATCTAAGATGGTACATACTATCTAAGATGGTAAACAAGAAGTTGAAATTGATATGCGCTCCATTCTAGTAATTAGGTTGACTTTTCATTGCTAAATTGGCTCTTAATCGTCGCAGTTTAATCGTTCCATTCGGTTGATATAGATTCGGAAGGCTGCGCTCAATTGCGGCAATTAACAAATTTCGCGGAGGTGCTCGAGGTCCCGCCGTGTGCTTACATTCGCAAATCGCGAGGATTCGAGGAAGGAAGAGTCAAGCAACGCTCCAGTGGCGTCCGATAAAATCTCTTTGGGTAGATCTTGACCGAAATGGTAACTAGCCTGCGATAAATTATCGGTGGAGGTGCGTCCTCGGAGAAGTCTGAGGTTAACAGAAGTAACGAGGACAGATTTCAAGTACTTGTTATGAAAACGTGGTACAGAGATAGTCTATCTTAAATAATGGGGATGGGTAGATCGAAAGGTTGAGAAACGCTGGTGTAAAGGACCTTCCACGGTTAGCCTGAGAACTTTTAGACCTCGCTAAATATTCCGAGATGTTATCTTTTCATCGCTTTGTTTCTGAACTCCAAAAAAAAGCGACCGAAATAGTTGCAAGAAAAAATGCTTACTAATGAGATTGCGTCCAAGTTGTCTTTTCGGAGTTTCAATTCGAGTGTGAGACGTAAAGATACTCGCATATTCCTCCCATATTTTTGACGTGAAGCTATCGCTACGAGAATATCGATGAAATATTATTGCTTCGTCGAAGCCACAGTGTTAATACCTAAATAATATTCTGACGAGCACCTTAACCGTAGCTCGGCGAAAATTTCAAAAGACCTGAAGCCCAGGCGTCTGGTATCGTCGACCTCACATCAGGCGACGACCTTCGCCCTGAAGAGAACCGGTCCGAGCGTCGAAGATGCATCGCGTCGCTCCGTTGGCCCAGCTCCAGCGGTGCAACAGCGTTCGAGGAGTTCACGGATCGAATCGATCCGCGATGGAAAATCGCGAGGTTCGTCTCGGCGGAGTCGAGACCACGTCCTCGTTCGCCAGATGCGTCTCGAGCGCGTCCACCCTTCACATTTACATAATAAAACACGTAGCTACGCGCGCGACACGCGTCCAAGACGAGCAGGAAAGACGCTCGCCGTGAGTCACATGCTTCTCCGACGTCGTGAAAACTACATAATTCAATGCCAAAATAATTAATCGCAAGCATTCTTGGTTCACCTCCTGATCGTTACCACTGTATTCGATGCTAAATGAAAATTAGTTTCGACTGGATTAGCTTGAAGTAATATCTTGTTCGCGTGAAATTATTAGGCCTTAACGAATACAGGAAGCCGTGCAACAGCTTTGTTAATAAACTCGGTAATAAATAAAAAGCAACTCCAAGAAGTAGACAACGTCGTCCGAGACTAGGAGCAGAGAAGTGTCTCGCTCGTCATTGTTCGGCCGTCTGATAGAATTACCCTATTCGTTACGTAAAGCGATTCCTCTTATTGTGTTGTCTTTATGCGAATTATCGTTGATGCGACCTCTTAACGGTCGAGGGCAGACACCGGGCGTTAATTCGACCCGCGAAATTTCGCGTGACAGGAGTCACGTGTGTCTTTCTCTCGTTCCCGGGCAAGGATACTCCTCTCAATGAGCTCAAACGAATCGTCCCGCACGTGTCCAACATGCTTAAGCGTCCGAAAGACGCGACTTTCCTGGAGCTTGTTACCACGCGACGTATGTACGTCGTGCAATTTATAACAGACTTTAACTAATCCTAATTTCGCCACGTCCCGGTCGCTCCACTCGGCTGAAAGGACTTATCAGTGGACTCCGAGCCTCGGATGACTTGAACCCTTTCTAGAATTTTCTTTGAGGCGATCAATTTTGATTGTTCGGTTCGCGTGAAACAACTCCCACGATTTTAAAAAAGATACGAAATGTATATTCGTTGATTGTCAATGGGTAACGAGACCCGCGAAACCTTCGTTTCATTCGCGTTATTAAAATGATCGTAGGCAAGAGTCGACGAAGCAGAGGATAGGATGAGTAATAACGCGTAGTATTTGTGACGTCTCTTTTAACCATCAAGGTTCTTTGCACGTTTATCAAGTTCGCACCGCGCTACTGTTACACTTCCGGTGAACAGTGAATCATGCTGAACGAGTGCTTTTGAAACACCGTCGTGTGAAAAGAAAATCGAATCGCGCAGGTGTGCAGTGCATCGCGACTCTAATGTCAACAAGGGAACGAGAGTAGATTTTTCGTGAAAAATTGTCAAACGCAACACTGATTTGTATAGCTAACTGCTTTAACGTGCGAAGCTTTTGGAACAACTTTAGAGGGACGGAGTCGTTTAGGTACACCTAAGTGAAATCCCCATTGATGGAGCACACAATTCTTGAAAATTGGATCTTTAACGAGAAGCTAAGCTTCCAGAATCCTAACGTTGCGAATCCCTCAGGGACGAATACGGCCTGAAAGATTCAGAAGCCTACATTCCACACTGATGGACCTTAACCACGATGACAAAGCACACGTTGCAGTTGAGAATTTCAACTCTAACGAAAGGAATCTCGCGAACTTCCTAACTTCCATCAAGTTCTAGAGCCCTAACAACTGGTCCCTCGAGCGAAACATCCAGGAGTCCGTGTTCGACACTGATGGACCTCGACCTCGATGACATTCTACATAGCACGCGTTGCAGTTGAAAATTCAAACTCTAACGAAGGGAATCTCGCGAACTTCCAAAACTTCCATCAGGTTCCAGAGCCCTAACGACTGGTCTCTCGACTGACACGTCCAGGTGCCTACGTCGAGCACTGATGGCCCTTACCCAGGGCGACATCGGCCCGTGGAGCAAGCGTTGCTTGAAAATCAGCGGAGGATCGCCGTTCGTTTTGCTCCTGGCGTGGGCCGCGAAGAGAGGAATCGACGAACGAGCCTGGAGATCGGCGGCCTGGGGAGGAAGAAGGAAAAGCGAACGCAGGGAAGCGGCTAAGTAACGAGGGAGGGAGGGGAGGACACTGGCGAACAAAGTGCAGCGATGCAGTCGAAGAGAGAGGAGACGAGCGAAGTAAAAGAGGGGCCCCTGGCGATACCAGGCGAAGAGGGTCGGGGCCCCCTATGCGAGCCCCAGCCACGGCGACCTGGTGGGCAAATGGGTATATAAGCGGGCCCCGGACGATTCCATCTCGACACACGACCCAACCTTCATCCCGTACGCCGACGAACGGTTCCCCATCGCAAACGAGCGTAATCGCACGCGCGCGTACAAAAAGAGAGGATCTCGTGCGTCTATTCGACTCTCGTTTGTCCTGTCTGTCGCATCCCTTAACCCCGAGTTTTAACGAATACGCAATCGTAAAGTTCGACCGGTTCAGTTTAATCGGTGACAGAGAGAGAGAAAGAGAGAGTATCGCAGCGAGCATCGCCAGCAGCAAGAGAAGTCCAGGAGAACGTCAACGAGTCGACGACCAGATCGGTTACACGGCAAGGAGAGAAAAAGACGTGAGTACAGAGCCATTACAATTACATTATCACAGTTAGGGCTGTGGAGCCGCTGCACTAGAAATCGCTGATCCACATTCGGTTATCGTAATTAGACCATCGAGCCTGACGCTCCGTCGAGGACTTTGGGGAAAATGTCAAAATTTCTTTGGGATAGTCAGAGGATAGTCTAATCGAAATTCGATTCGAGGGACTCTCATTGAATTTCAGTTGCAGCGTCGCGAGATCGTCTTGGTAGCTGGAAGATGCGGACGATTCTGTATCGAAGACCGATCGAATCGAGTCAGGGCTCGCTCCGACTGACTACTTTCCCTCGTACGAGAGTTCACTCGAGGATTCCTTTACCGAAAATGGCACTGGGTTCTATATGGTAGACTTGGTCGACTCTGCCCCGACTGCAAGATGCTTTTTACCCCTGCCAAGACCTCCAGGCAACTCTCGTGCGACGCAAAGTCGAAAGTCTGAGCGGACCCTCATCGGTTCTTCTCTTCAAACTCGCGGCTCGTGTAGCTCTTCCAAATTTTAAAAATGGTACAAATCTTTCGAGTCACCGTCAACATTTTTGAGTATTCAGAGTCAGATGTGACCATCAACACTGTTTATGTTTATTCAGCACGAGCAACCATCGACAAAGACGACCGAGCCTCATCCCGAAGTTGCTCCTATAAACAAACAAATGTATTCCGTTTCTTCGACGACTCTACCTTCTATCGTTTTCAAGTTCTTTCGTCCTAACCACTCTCGACATGAAACAATTCTCTGCCCGTGCCCGGTTTATCGATAACTAGCCGGTTTCGAACATTATGCGAGCCACCACTGTAATTGGGATTCGGATGTCGTTTCGTAAGCCGAGGGATCGCAATCCCCAGACACGGTTGCGTCCCGCGAAATGGCTGTCTTCGAAATCGCGACGATTAAAGCGGGGAAAACGCGCGCAAATGGGATAATAGTCGGAACATATAATTTCCGCGGATTTCACAAGCTGACCCCGCGTTTGCGTAATCCTCGTCCTCCTCTCGCGACGTACTATTTTTTTTTCTCCACTCCCCTCCCTTGCCCTCGCTGGCGTTTCCTCACGGTTAATTAGCCCGTCGCTAATCTGCTCGATCCGCGAGGCTGCGACACACGAGGCGCGAACGAGCCAACCGAGGATCCTCTAATTCGTCGGCGATCCCTTTCCAGAAATTCCGTGAACGATCATTCGCGGGACGTCGACACGATCCAAAACTTCTAAAACTGAAATCACGAATCGACGAATCGTGACCAAGATAAGGTGCCAGGATTTTCACATCGTCGTCCACTGCACGCCATTGTGTCGACAGTTGAACACGAAATGTTTAATATTGGTTCTCTTGCTAAACATTATCTTGTTCCATTCGCTTTATTTAGTTTGGCCCTTTGTTACTCGTACTTTGCGATTGTTCGGCATTCAACGTCGAAAGGGTTGGAACATATAAGGTCGCGACACTCTGACCTGCCAGCAAGGCCGAGTCACGACGTGGACTTTAAGGGGTTAAAGTTCGGGAGCCTCTGCTATCCGGAGAGTCTCCAGAAATTAATTTGACGATACGAAAATCGTGGCACCCCTGAATCATTATTTTTTTCGAGAATCGTCCCGCGCGCTTAACCCTTCTCGCGATACAGGGATGTTGATCATAGATCGGACAGGCATTCCAGCACGTTCGCGTCAACTGCGCCGCATTCTCCGTCCAATTGATTCAATATACGCAGATTAGATCGACAATCGCGCACTTCGAAAAGGATAGAGCTGGACAATGGATCCGAGAGAAAGAGAGAAGGGCAGAAAGCATTGTGAAGCGGTGAACCACTTGATGGGCCGCGTCTTCTTTGTAAGCGTGGTACCATTATTACATCTCTGATGATCTTGATAAGGTAATGGGTGTCCATCATCTTTCACAGCCGCGCATCCTCTCCGTCGACCTCGTCGTGTTCGCCGTTCGTTCGCGAGATCATGGGGCTTTGTTTTTCATCCTGGGGCGATTACACGACTTCCGAAACCGATACCGTCGACTCGAAACAGCCTAAACCGTTCGTATTAGAACCAGGCAAACGTCCACCGCGCCGCCACCGACTCTACGACCACTTTGTAATTAACTCTATTGCGGCCCATTACGTCCGCTCGCAATACCATCGAGCATGGACTCTCGTTATTAAAGCCGATCATGCGACTTGGTAATGCACACTCGTTCCTTAACCCCTTGAGGCATTCGACTGATCAGTTACCACCGTTAATTTCGAGATACGGTAATGATAATTCTTCAACGGGACATGAACTCCGATGTAGAATTTTCCAGAATACTATCGACAGTGTTAGCATTATACGATTTCTTCTTATTCGTCTGTTTTTAAAATTTGAACCTTCGAGCGAAGATAACAGATAACAACGAAAATATATTTATCGCCAATTTCGTTTATCTTCTATTCGATGCTCGTCGTTTGCATAGATTTCATCCCATCTCTGTTTGAACGCTTGTCTCGACGATATCGCGAACAAAGTGCCCTATCGGTTCCCGCAACCTCAAGTGCAACCGCAACAGGAGCTGTAGTTGCATTGCCAAACACATAGTCGTAGTAAAAACTGGATCGTTGCCTCCTGCCTCCCTCGATCAGCACTGTCGGCCAGTTTTTCCGTCTTTATCTCCGTTCCTCCAGGTTTCCCTCTCCTCTCTCCATCTCGGCCACGCATTCCACTTGGGTCGCGTTCTCCAGAAGGCGTGTCTTCTGGGACAACAGAAACAAGTTTCGTCGGCTCCTTTTTGCGCAACTTTTCGGCAACCCATGTACGAATAAGGTACAAAGACGATCACGTGTTCTTCGATCCTTGATCACTCGCGGCAGATACATCTGTGTCGATTCCTTTGTTTTTCTTTTCTCATCGATCTCAGCCATTCATCCTAGGAGGACCTCTGGTGTCTCGACTCGCATTTGTAGATCACTCGTACTTACTCTACTTTGGTTAATCCACTTCTCCTTTGATCAATTATAACCACTCTATCATGGGACGTTGAGTTAATATTTGTAAATAATGCACTGTCAGAGGTAAACATTGACGGAACTCACCCCCAGAGGTAACTGACCTCTCGAAGCCTACCTAAATCCTCTCGAACGAGTCACTACGTGATTTTTTTGTTTTAAAGACTATTTCAATGAAAAAATAGACTTTGGATGAATTATTTTTAAAATTAGATAAATATACAGCCTCTACAATTACCAAGGTGCATAATCATTTGTCGAGAAGATTCGGTAGACGTGTTTGGAAGAAGGACGTCATCCGAATCTTCATGCAAAGATGATTGTGCGCCTCGTACCCGTTTGAGATACCTGTGCGAAGAATTTGTCGTTAGGAATTGGATCGTATAATGCATCCGAAGCATATTCTTTCCATCGACTATGCCTCCACTCGCTTGGCGAGTCGAGAACGGCTTCCCCGAGTATAAATTACCCGCTCGATTAGCAGCGACTCGCGCCACACCGGAGCGGAAGGTCGTTCAACGGTAGCTGCGAACTCGAAAGAATGCTATTGGACTTGGTTTTTATTTCACTCGAAGCTGGTCTAGCTCGCGCGACCGGATTTCGTCAGCGTTTTGCGTTTCGCTCGCTAACGTCCGCGAGTAATGTTCGCCGCAGCAATGTATCCAATGGACGCCGATCGTCTCCGATTTCGCCTATGAGTTTCACGAAGACAGCTTTCGACTCGCCGAAGAATCAGCGATACCGATTCGCGCGCCGGAATCGATTTACACCGCGGTACACGCTGTTATGCTAAACTTACTCGAGACAATTGTAAAACAATACTTCGTGCGTTCGTATAAAATAGTAAGTACGACGAACTAACATCGGTGGTTTCGATCGATCGATTCATTCCTGCGAAAGGTGGAGTAGAAGGTTAGGCATTGTCTGGCTACAATGAAGCCAGACTTCCATGCAACATTTACTTTGTTTACGAAATAGTTGAATCTACGAAAAAATGTTTTACAAAGAATATTACTCCAGGTGAACACCGACTATATAAACCTTTTAGCTCCACTTTTCTAGTTTTTATACACCGCGAGTATGATAATTAAAATATAAATTGTGTAATAGATTCGACGCACTACTGATTAATTCAGTAATGAAAAGGTTACGAGCTCTTTCATAAAGACACATGGGAGACCCCGCATACTGAAAGCTGATTGGCACCCGAGTGCTGGTGCGAAAGAATCCTTTCTCTCGTCGCTGAGTCTGGGTTAAGCACCTATAGTCGCTAGAATAAACCTCGCAGAACCGACAATGCTGAATTCGATTCGACGTCTCGCCTCGTGACGTTCTCTTTCGATGGTTCGCGAGTTCGTTGAAAGTAGAATCCTCCGGTTTCGATTGCAACGGCCCGGACAATGTCCTCTCTCCTTCCGTTCGAGCGCGTTCCGGATGTCCCACCCACGTTTCCACTTTCCGTTCGCGAATCACGCAACGCAGTTTGCCTAACGGATTGCTATGCGTCACGTTCGCCGCTCCGTTTTTTCGGGTACAAGAATCGTAGTAGCGGGTGGATAAGTATCGAATATGGGCGAAAATAAAATATAAAAAAACGCGGGAACGTACAACGAAAATAGACGTAGTACACACGAGGAATTAGAAAGCAGAGTACGTAACGATAATATCGTTCTTTGGCTGACATCCAATGTAAAAGATAGCTCGTCTAATTAAATTCGCGTTTGAATTCGGAGAATCTGCGAGGTACCCCCAGCATCCGGCGACGAACACGCGAGCGCGGGACGCGTGTCCGCTTAATTGATCGTTCGTCTTCCGCGCGAACACGCAACGTGCCGGAGCGAGAGCTGGTACCAACGTGGAAGAAAGAAAAACGACGACACGGGCAGAGAAGTCGCGCGAACGCGCTAGTAACGAGCTGCGAGGGGCGCGCATCCTGTCATTAGCTCCATGACGCTCGCCTTATTCAATGCATTCGGTTCAATGTCACCTGTCCCTCTCCTTCCTGCCGGATCCTCGCAGCAGCCCCTTGTCCATTCCTCTACCTCCCGGTTCCCCCTGTCTCTTTCTGCCGGCCAGCGTAGCTTTTTCGTCTCGCGGCTCATTCATACGGCCGTGTTCTCCATTCATGCCAAGTATGAGAGAGCTCTCGCGATCACGTCCGCTCTCTTAACTGGAAGATTGCGAGGAACGTCCACCGCTCGCTCGTTTCCTCTTCATCCGTGCCGTGGTCTTCGTCGAAAACCTTTGCTGGAACCCTTGGATTCGAATCTACGCCGATCCCACGTTTGCGTTCGCTCGGCTTTGTGTGAACTTTCACTTTCACGAATTCGACTGCTGTTAGAAAAACGATACGCGGGGTGGAGAACTTTTTTTCTATGAACTGATCGAACTCGAGATGAAACCGTGTGTCCAACCGAACAAGTATCGACGCTGATGGCGATATCCCTTGATCGCGAATCCAAGCATTGTTGAGATCTAAGCATTCCCTTTTCATTTGCAGATATCGAGATGAAGCTGATCGTGACGATGATGTTCCTGGTGGGGGCGGCGTTCGCCATGCCCGTGGCGGAGAACCAGGAATCACTTCAGGTGGTGCCTTTGGAGAAGTCGACGAGCTCTGTGAAGCTCACGGTGCCCGAGTTGGCGGCTGTTCCCGCGGCAAGCCAAGAACCAGCAGAACCGGCGCCAGCGGAGATCGCGAAGCCGGCCGAGCTAGCTGAGAAGCCAAGCGTGAGGAGCAGCTCTATTCCGGAAAACGCTCCACAGCCCGAAATGGCAGAGGAGAAGAAGGAGGAACTCCCACAGGCGAAGGCCGAGGAAAAGAAGGAGGAAATCCCCGAAAAGAAGCAGGCCGAGCAACAACCTCAGCCACAAGAGTCCCAGCCGCAGCCTGCTCAGGAACAGAAAGCTGAAGAACCTCAGGAGCCCAAGAAGGAAGAGGAGAGCCTGAAACCAGCAGCTTCCGAATCCCACGAAACCGTTCAACCCGCGCCTCAGGAGCCCAACAAGCAGGAACCTGCTGCTCCCTTGGCTGAACAGCCTGTAAGTAGCACTATTGACGGTTGTTTGATCAAATTCCTGAAGAATTGAATAGCTCTAGTCTCTCGTGTCGCAAGGACATTTAGTTTTACGTATTCTCTAAATTCAATTCCTGTATTTCAGAAACCCGTGAACATCGAAGGCAAGAGCTCCGAGCAGGTGGACTCCGACGAGAAGAGCGAGGTTGCGGCCAAGGAGGAGCCAAAAGAAGAGAAGAAGGTCGAGGAAGCCAAGCCTAGCGTGAGGAAGGAGGACGAACCCGCCCCCGCCGTATCAGCCGAATCCTCCGAGGAGAAGGCTCAGCCAGCCGCCGAGGAGAAGAAGGCTGACAAGCCCCAGGAAGAAGAGAAGAAAATCGAAGAGAAGCCAGACCGCGTGACCCGCGATGCCGAAGAAGCAGTCCCTAACGCGGTAAAGAAAGCGCCTGAACAACCAGCCGAGCAAGCCGCCGTCGCTTCGATCGCCGCGGAGGCCGAGAAGAGCCAACCAGATCAAGCCAAGCTCGCGGAAGAGGCGAAACCAGCCCTGAAGAGCGAGAACATCGAGCCTGCCGTTGAGCAACCCGCCGCCAGCTCCGAGGAGTCCTCCAAGAGCGAAGAGAAGGCCGACTCCGCGGCTCAGCCAGCCAAGGAAGCCAAGAGCGCCGAGATGGCGGCTGAGGAGTCATCGCAACAGGCGAAACCCGCAGAGTCCAGCCAGGCCAAGCCCGAAAACGCCGAAGCCCAGCCCCAGGCGAAGAACGAGAAAGTCGAGGAGAAGAAGGAGGAACCCATGAAGCCGGAAGCAGCGAAGGAAGTGAAGGAACGTTCGGAGGAGTCCTCGGAGGACAAATCGGCCGAGGTAAAGGAAAGCAACAGCAGCGAAGAGGCAAAGAGCAACGAGGACAAGTCCTCCGAGGAGAAGGAGGCCAAGCCAACCGAGGCCAAGCCGGAGCTGCTCCCCAAGCCCCAGGAACTGACGTATCTAAGAAGTCAGGTTTAGATAACGAGCAACGACAATCGCGCGCGAGACGAAGCGGGAAGACGAGCAACGGTGTAGCCCCCAGCAGCAAAAAATATCACCCAGAAGACCAGAAGGGCTCCTGACGTCGAGACACATCAGAGCGACACGGGGATGGGCGCGAGTTCTTCCCACGGATAGAGGCGCGATTCAGAGTGAGAGAGAGAGCGAGAGAGAGAGAGTGGAGACGGGGTGCTCGTGCACGTCAGGAAGTGTCAACAGCAGAGCGGGCGAAAAAGAGGAAAACGGAGTGAAAGCGATATCGGTGTGAATGGGAGAGAGAGATTGTTTCTCGATCGGTCGTTGGCAGGGTCCAAATACTTCCCCGACGCGCCACGGGTTTGAGAAAAAAACAAAAAATTGTTCATCGATCACGGGACAGGATGACCACGTGACGCCTGGCCACGGAAGAGGAAACCTAACGGCTTGGACAACCACGCGAAGATCATGAAAACACCTACGACGACGACGTGGATGCTCGACGTTCGCCTACGTTTCGTGCGACGAAGATGTGTCTGCGCGTAGCCCGTCAGGAACACGTGGACCCCACCCGTCGAGGATTTCAGCTTTGGCTACTCGTCGCCACGGGGTCATCCTCGCCTTCGTCCCAGCGGACACTAAGATTTGTCCACGGGGACGAACCATGCCCCTGATCAGAGTTATCCTCATTCGAACAAGATCCCCTCCCACCAAGTTTCTTTCCTTCTCTATGTATTTTTTTTTTTGTCAAAAATCACACACGACCACAACCACAACCTCATCCCAATAAAACTAGTGTGTAGCTTCGACTCTGTCTTTTTTTTTTAGAGATACGTGTCATTATTATTATTAATATTATTATTATTATTACGATTTAGTACCAGTACCGCTATTATTATTAATATTATTATTTGTATTATTGCTATCATCGTTATAATAATAATTATTATTATTACTGTCAAAAGCCAGCCGATCTTTAATCGTTTCACCATGCCAACAACACTCCCTCCGTGCATGACGACTACATTATATGTAAATTTTTTTTTTTGTAAGGGCATGGGATTTTCCTTTCATTCGAAATATTTCATTTACGATACTCCATACATCTTAAGTTAGCTAATGCGTCGATACATTTTGAATTTGAGCAGCTGCTTTTCGAGCCATTAGTTTCCAGCTGTAGAAACAGCTCTTTCGTCAAAAGAAAGGATAGCAGAGATATTTACACTCTCTAAACGATATTTAAATAACCCCAGCCCTGGTTAATCAAATGGTAAGCAGTATTCTGAAATTCAAGATGAAGAGAACTTGCTTTAAATTTCCACATTCGGATCCGATTTTGAAGGAAGAAATATTTGCACAACTCGATCAGAAACGATCGATCACGATCCGTTCAGAAAATCGCGACGGCTACTTGACACCCAGATGGAACTCTACACGGTGTTGGCGTCGATTCCATACACATTCCAATTCACCAGATAGCATCAATTACGGTCGCCGTGACTAGAGTCGTGAGCCTAATAGCGACATTGCCTACTGTCGCGAAAACAATGGGTCTTGATCGTTACAATATGCTAACAAACGAGTCGAGAAGTAACGTTCGCGTACAAAGGCTCACACCTAACAGTATAAACGAGGTTCAAATAATAAATACATCTTATAAAATAGTAGAAACACTTCTATCTTAATAAAGAAAATATCCTCGTTTAATTTTAAAAATGTTGGGGGGCTCCAATGTAGGTTTACGGTACGAATCCTGAGCATAATTATACAAATAATAATAGTTAAACAGTAATATTCGATTAATGGCGTTGAAATCGTGATGTTCGAATAGTTTGAGCCTTGCTCGAGGCGCGTGCACTTTGATATTCGCGAAAGGGGCGAATCTCGTCGCATCCACTGGGAATGCACTTGCACAAGACTTGTAGATTCGCGTGATTGGTCGTCACGCCTCGCGAGTAATCTTTCAGGCTGCACGACGACGACATTTCTCCGTGATGCATCCAACCAAGTGCATCGATTCGTCAAAGGGCGAATTGAAAACTTGGCGTGCGCGCACGCTCGGGTACGGTTTGTAAACAGTGAGGATACGACGAGGTGAGTGGACCCCAGCGAAATGTCAAGGCGCGACTGGGATTTTGCAACAGAACGGGATACGTACGTTAGTTTCTTCGATTCGTGTCTCCACATACTTTTACGCAAGATCGACCAACGAAATGAGCCGACATCGAGAATTTTCTTCTTGGGAATCTATAGCCTTTACGAATTCAATTTGTTTTCATTCGAAAACATAAAGAACTACTTCGATAATAAAAATAAAACGATTGCTGTTTCGTTTGCGATTGCCTCAAGAATCAAGGAATAAAGAGGAACAATTCTCGAATTTTAGATAATTAAAAAGGAGTGCTATTAAACTTTCTCAATGCATCCTTGTACTTTAAAATAAAGCAAAATCACGCGAACATAATATGCATGATACATCGATACGTCTATATTCGTAAAACATGCAAGTTCGGTATAAATGAGGTAAAAGAACCGCGTCAATCAACTGCCTCCGTGGCGCAATCGGCTAGCGCGTTCGGCTGTTAACCGAAAGGTTGGTGGTTCGAGCCCACCCGGGGGCGGTTTATTTTTTTACTATGCTCGAATTAGCTTTTTATTTTACAATTCCCGACTGAGAGGAAATTAACCGGTTGTATATCTACAAACTTATATTCCAATCTATGGAGAAGAAGGTTTATTAATGCTGCATTAAAGCATACGAGTAAAAGATGACTGCATTAAATTATATATATGAAATGTCATCTTTTTTTTTTTAAATTATTAGTTAATAAGTGTAACTAATTTTAAATCGTAACATATAATAAAAATTATGGAAAAAAAAATGACTTGACCCCGACGTGATTTGAACACGCAACCTTCTGATCTGGAGTCAGACGCGCTACCGTTGCGCCACGGAGTCAGATACTACAAACTTGCTTCAAATGGGTTATGAGGATGCGACGGAAATATTTCCAAGTCATAAAATATATATAACAATCTAGTACTTATCAATTAAAATAAATTAAATTAAACTTTATATCCAAACTAATATATTCTATACGATAATCGATACTATGCGCTTAATAATTCTTATTTAAAATAGTAATTTCAGTCACATACCATGGCATTTGAACTTTTAAAATATAAAAAACATGGATGTCACATACCTGATTTGTAAGCATGAAGCAAGTCAGAACTCCCAATGACCACCAATCCACCTCTTGCCCATAATGTTGCCTCTTCAGTATTTCTGGTGCTGAAATAAAGCGTGCGAAACAAAACATATACTACTTTTTAAGCGAATAATACTGAGGAATTTACAATATTTACCCATGTACTCGGGTGTTCCGCAAAATGTATTTGTTCTTTCTGTATGATTCAACCACTTTGCAAGGCCAAAATCAATAATTACAGCATGACCCTCCTCATCCAGAAGAACATTTGTTGCCTTTATATCTCTATGAACTATGCCAGCATTGTGTAAGAAATCTAGTGTAACAATAAAGAAAATAACATATTTTAGTATATGCTCAACAGCTAGTTCAGAACAAGAAATACTTACCGATAGCTAAGGCAACTTCTGCTACATATATTCTAGCTATATCTTCTGGCAAACAACCGCATTGCTCAACTAGGGAAAATAACTCTCCACCGCCGACATAATCAGTTACTGAAATTAATAATTATCATAAAAAACATTCAGTAGTGACTAATAATACTATAACAATAATAGACTTACAAATATACAACGTCTTTCTGCCTTGCCATTTATGAGAACAGTTTAATATAAACGGATGGTGGCCAACTAGTTTCTGTATGGCAACCTATTATTGAATATCACTTTAAAATGTTTTCTTACTTAAACAAACACTTACTTCATTTTTAAAAGATACATACTTCCTGTTTAGCCTGAGTAACTCCATTTTCCGAGACCACCTTGGCTTTGCTGATTACTTTTAAAGCGAAAACTTGGCCAGTGTCTTGCTTCTGGATTCTGTATACTTTTCCATATGCTCCTTTAGCTATCACATTTAAGATAGTATAAGCAGCTTTCAAAGGTACTTGTCTTATTTGAAATTCTGGAAGAAACATTGTTTGAGACCGAGAAACTGGCCAAGATGTTTTTGAAGTACTCAATGGATCATACAATGTATTTTCGGTCCAACTGAAAATCCCAGAATACTTATATGTATCACTCTAAGTGTGTAACTTCTATCAATAAAGTCAATGGAACTACCTTCTCTGAGACGTACGGGACCATGATTTAGATTCCCTCTTTGTGGATTGCGCAGATCCAACACAACTTCCACCAATTATATCACTAAGACTATACTATATAAAAAAAAATTGAAGTAACATTTACTAAACTGTTTTCATTCATATGTAATAATATTTGTTTGATTCATTAATAATACTATTTTTAACTGTAGAGGTTATAACAATTTCAAGCAATGTATACCTGACTAGTATACTTCTGATTGTTGTGATAATTGTTTTTCGATGTAGTATTACCCATTCGATCTAAAAAATTGTACAGAATCTTTTTAGCATTATAATATTTCATCTTAGCAATACATAATAAATATTCATTTTATTCCCAATCTTTTATTTAATTTAAAAATGTTCCAAGACGCATAATAAATTCTTCTAAGTGCAATAAAATTGGAATTTAATTACGTTAGAACGATTTAAAATAAACATATAGGGAATAAAATGATTTGTTACAAAAATCAATTATCAAATATATGTACATGATCTACATAGATCGTATGAAAGCAGCTAAATTAATATTCATAACTGAAGGACAATGTAATTTATTAATAAAACGACGTAGTATTAGGCATATTTCATTGACTACCCAATAATTATTAAGTACCGCAAATATACACGCGAATAATTTTAGATCATTTTAGACCGAGCGAACTGTTTTCAAACGGTAAGAAAAAAGTCACGGAAACTGAACACAGACAACACAGTAGTACTGTATTAATTTGACTGTAATAATAATGCATACAGCTACAACAAGTCGTTTCTCTTATGTCAAATGAAAAGAAGAACGAAAACAAATATCATCATTCGCGCGATTTGAATTATTACAAATTAAAATGACGGATGAATTGTCACGTGACCTAGGATAACACAGATGACGCACAAGGATAGGCTTACCGTTTTAGGAATTTTTCCGAACATAAAACTAACGTACCGACGTAAATCAAGTTACAATAATTTAATTGATATTTATAGTCAATTTATCTCTCATTAACAGCAAACGATTTCCTCAGACTAAATATTACTTCCTTACGAACTGTAATCACATACGACTCATTCAAAATGTAAAGAGAGAAAATGTAACCTACGATTTGTTCAGATTTACACTCGCAGCCTCTTCGTAGACAGACAAGCCCAATCGATTTTTCCTCCTATTACAAACGTTAAAACTTCAATGAAATGTATAAAAATTACTACAGAATTCATTCGCGTTTATCGGTTGAATAGATAATGAATTCTCCCGAGTATTCGATCACTTTGGTTTCGTAAATCCAACACTTGTACGTTGCACGTTATCTCAAAAGTTAAATTGAAATTTTCAAATTTTCCTCCTAATGCATACCGTACCGATAAACAATTCACGAATTATTAACTGTGAATAACGTCGGAACTCTTTTAAAAAAGACATAGGAGCGTCATCTTCCGAGAAGTGAAGCAACCGTTTGAAAGTTGTACGTGTAACAACTGAAATTAAATTCTCGTGATGAAAACGAAAGAAGTTTCAAGTTTTATCTTGGATATTCTAATGAAATCTCAATGCACACGATAATGTTTGAAGTAATAACGATACATTCGTTCTTATTATGATGTTAATATAGTAATCATTCTACGATGTATCGATGGGTTTTTCTTAAATTATATAGTATCGAGTTACTTGAGAAAGAATTGGACGAGTCTCGTAACTAATAATTTTAATGAATAAATAAAATTTTAGTAACGCCATTTATCGTTTCATATAACCAAATAACCAGAACTAGTACATACTGTGCTGAAAGTCGAGGAATCGGTAAATTTGGTGATTTTCCCCTTGAGTGGCACGAATTTGTGTGACTAGATGAGCTTACCTCATCGATTTCTAATCGTAGACCTCTGGTGGCGAGTTCAAGAAACGTTGTTACATGAAAGTCGTACCAGCAAACTGAAGTGAATTGAATCTAAAGGAGGAGCTGAATTACATTGTACAAAATGTTGAACGTTTCGAAGGTAGGCCAATTTGGCCATGTCTTCAAACGGGGTATGTCAAATATAGTCGAAACTGTGGAACAGCGTTGCCATGAGACTGGAGAAGGTAAATTACGTGAAGTTCATTAGTCCATTGCACGTAAAATGTAGCAGCAACGTACTGTAAAAATTAAAGAAGCGACAGTAGAAAACACATCTACGATACTTTTTTATTATTAATTTCACCATATCGTACGATTCATTTATAAAAAGATAAAGTAATAAAGAAATTCATTTTCACAGTTTTTCGTTATCATTCCACAAAGTGTAAATTTCGTTTAAGGTTATGGATACGTATTATATAAGAGCAATTACAATTTTAGGTTCTGTAAAGCTATGGAGGAACATCAGTCTTTTCATAGGCCTCCCTGCAATTGCACTTGCAATGGTTAATTGTTTTATAAGACACCAACAAGAAGATCACCACGAACGACCAGAATTTATTCATTATCCATATATGAAGGTTATGAACAAGGTACGAGAAACAAAGTTTTCTGGTCTCATATGAAGTTACGACACAATTTAATCATTTTGATTTTTGATGCAGCCTTTTCCATGGGGAGATGGTAAACATTCGCTCTTCCACAATCCTAAAGTGAATTGGATACCTGGTGTTGGTTATGAAGAATAACTTCTCAACAGAACTATAGGTGTAGTTTACATTCGATGATGTTATGTATATATTCATATCCTGTATTATCTCATAATAAAAGTAATAAAATATAATTTAATTTTGTTTTTTTAACTGTCCAGTGAAAAACGGAACATTAGATAAAATTTGTATGCTGTAGAAATTCGTTAAATATTTTACAACAATTATTTTAAATTTTATATATTTTACGATGTTTATACAAAAGGTAATAATTTGTAAAATAGTTCTATAGAAAACATTAACATTCTTAAATTCTAGCTCAAAACAGCAACGATGAATACTGTTTAACATAACAGAGTCACAATGAAAGCACTTTGCATTGAAAGGAGTAAATATAGAATAAAGGAAATAACAGAATAATTTCACTTACAAATATATACTTTTTTCTATGGGTTTACAATTCTGGTAATGGTGTTGCCAATGTAACTTCGCACATTCTTTAGAGCAGTATTTAGCTTCCAAACATCGTTTACAAACTACAGTGCTTGGCTTACTGCAAAATAAACATATTTTTATTTCTTCTTCTTCGATATTTCCTTCTATATTAGTTGCAGATATATAACTACCTTCTCCCATTTCCTCAAAAGTCTCGAGTGTAATGCTTCTAACATCTACTACAATACACGATGTAATACTGTCTTCCGTCGCAACTTCGTTTATATCTATATCATTAATATATTTAATATCATTATCTGAACTTTCAGTTGCAATAAATAACCCAGTAGTAGAACAAAGTTCTTGCTCTTTTAGATTATGTTCTTGCTTCACAGACTCCATGCTTTCAATTTTTATCACGTTATCTTTAGTTTCATCCACATCTGTTACGCTATCTTTAATTTCGTTCATTTCTATTACGCCATCTTTAGTTTCGTCTACTTTTATTACGGTATCTTTACTTTCGTTCATTTCTATTACGTCATCTTTAGTTTCATCCACTTTTATTACGGTATCTTTACTTTCGTTCATTTCTATTACGCCATCTTTAGTTTCATCCACTATTATTACGGTATCTTTACTTTCGTTCATTTCTATTACGCCATCTTTAATTTCACCAATTACATTGGTATCAACAACTCTTACTTGATCGTTATCAGGAGAAATTTCTACGATAACTAAGTGCGAGTTCGACTGTTGCGCTATGTCTTTACTGCGTGCTTCTAACATAGGTGCTGGCAATAATTCGTTTTGAGTCGTGTCAGAAATATTTTCGTTAATCTTCGCTGATTCGTCTGAACTCTGTTTTTGTATAGAACTTCCAAAATCTTCTTTTATAACATTTGTACGATTTTCAGTATCCTGTAATGTTGTTTGTTCATCCTGTTCAGTCTTTTGTACATTTTCCTCTTGCGATATTCTTGATTCTATTTTCTCTCGAAGAACCGTATTACATTGCACTGCATCAGTTGTATTACATTGCTGTTTTGCTTCAGAATTACAAACTGAACCATTAACTTCATTCTCTTGTAAAGGAATTTGTACTTCTTTCGGAACATCAATATTAGTATTTTCAAGCACATTATTTTTCGACGTATTTGTTTTACATTTGTCTTGTGAAAGATTTTTTATGTGATAATTCAAAGTTTTGTCTACAATGCGTTTCAAAACAGCTTGAAACTGAAATAGTAGCAACCTTTCGATATAAATTTCCAGCCACTGTTGCGAAGTAGTATACGATTGCTCGAACCATGTACAGCAACTATTACAGTAAAAGTTTACGTGCCTGAATAACATAATTTTTTGAATATCAGAAAAATTTTGCAACATATTAAATTCCGTCGCTGTCGATTCCAATGAAGTTTGTACAGGTTTTCTTTTCGTCGTAGGGATTGGTTTTTCTTTAGCTTGAGAAAAATGATTGTTTTGTATACATGGGGGAGGCGTAGCTTGTTCCGATCCACTATTTTGAGATTTTTTCGTTAGTTCTTCTACAGTTTGTGGTATATTATTCATTACCGGAACATTCTGTTGTTTATTTTGAAATAATTGTGGTCTATCGCGTGACTGAAGAATTCCTCGTAATGTATCGAAATTCGATTGTGTATGTATAGTGTTTTGGAAATGTTGATTCGTAGATGTAATATTTTTCTGTTGGATTGCCTGTGCCTGATTAATATTTTGTTGCTGGTTCGCGTGTACTGGATTAATATTTTGTTGCTGGTTCGCGTGTACTGAGTTAACATTTTGTTGCTGGACAGTTGTTGGATATGCTTGCCGATTTTGTTGCTGATTCTTGCGTATTCCCTTAATATTTTGTTGTTGCTCTATTTGTACTGAATTAAAATTTTGTTCCTGGATTATATGTGCTTGACTATTTTGTAACTGGTTCATGTATACTGGATTAATATTTTGATTTTGGCTCATATATGTTGGAATTGTATTTTCATGCTGGATTGCGTGTGCTGGATTACTGTTTTGTCGAATCATATGATTTGGTACAGACGTGTTTACACCGTAAACTCTATTTCCTGAAGATGCATAAGCGTCTTGTGGAACATGATGACACTGATGATGTAAATAGGATGTATTTGTCACTGGTACAAACGTATGTTTCCCTGGTTGATTTACATTAATGGATGAATGCGATGATTGCTGTAAGAGGTTTCCTTGCATTGCATGGACATTCATTACTGGGTTCTGCCTACCTAAATATGTATGATGTTTCTGTTGTAAGGCTGGCCGTTGTGTTGACAATTTATATTTATGATGCATATGCATTGGTGAATTAATATTCGAATATGCCGTTTGGTTTAAACTCGTAGAATTTTGAGTTTGTATAGTAGTTATAGGAATCGAATTTTGTGGCTTAGTCTGCGCGAGTGTAGTATATGGATTTTGCAACGTTTCAGTTTTCTGATATGAATTTTCATTCAAAGTTCTTTTAGTAAACGCTGACGGTGTTACATTAAGATGTATATTAGGATTATTTTTTAGAAGTTGGCTTTCTTTATCTAAGCTCTCTACGTATAAAGGTAAGAGTGATGGTGCATACATAAATAACTCTTGTAGAGTCAACAAAGGCATTTTGATCATTTTCTTGTTAAGTCCATTTAAAACTCCGGAAACGAGTCTTTTGAAGTTGTCAGTTTTCACTACATTCTTTAACTGTTCAAATTCTTTATATAGTAACATATCATAATCTGAGTTGATGGCGTGATTAGAAGTGCGTAAATATTGAATTATTGTATATATAGTCAACAAAATTTTACGGATAGCTTCCTGACATTCCACGTTAGTCTGCTCTGTTCTGCGAGAAGGCGGTGCTTCCTCGTAAACTAAGGAGGATGGAGCTGTAAAATTGACAAATACAGGTACAGATTGGGCAGGTATTGGTTGTTTCTGGAAGGTTGCTGAGGGCAATGGAATACTAGCAGCATCCGACTGTGTTATTGTATTTGTGTATGAAGAATTTAAAACAGTGGGTTCAATAGAATGTACAGGTGTGGGACACCATCTAGAACCTAGCTCTGCACTGGATCGTACCCTTAATCTAGGATGCGGAATTTGATTCGACTGAACATCCATCTGTTCTGTGGCATGGTTCGGTCCAAATTCCTGTAATACAGTTTTGGTTATATCGTACGACGCGTTACATATATCGTTACTTATTGAAACAGCTTCGACATCTGTACCCGCGATGGCACATGTTACCGCGCATGTACCTCCCTTATCTTTATCATCCTTATTATAGTTTGGTACTGTTCCTGTCAATACTTTCAAATCCGATGCAGTCAGACAACTTTCACTGGAAAACAATTGCATAGATTCGTTAAAAATTCTAATATCTAAATCATTTCTTTGAGATTTTCGAGTATCTCTACTTATATCTACTTGAGCATCACAGTTTGCATTGCACGTTTTTGGAGTAACACAAAGTGTTGTGTTAGTGTCTGTTTCTGTTTTTTCTACAGGAACATTAGCTTGTGATCCCTCAATTGTTGGGACTGTTCTTGTAACATCCGTTGTAATAATTTCTGAAACGCTTCTGGTTACTTCTAGTTCAGCATTACAGTTTGTATTGCACGTTTCTGGGGTAACACAAGGTGTTGTGTTAGTGTCTATTCTTGTTATTCCTACAGGATCATTGACTTCTAATTCCTCACTTGTTTGGACTGATCTTGTAACATCTGCTGTAGGTACAGTTTTTGAAGTGTCTTCAATTATATCTAGTCGAACATCACGATCTGCATTGCATGTTTTTGAGGTAGCATCCGTTGGAGTCGTCATTTGAACTACATCACTTGTACCGAAAATACTGATTAATTTCTCTTCAAGTGTTCTCTCCCTCGTCTTCTCCATGTTACATGTTTTGCATGTACTATCTTGTGATTTACTCCTTTTAATTTGATTAGAAATTATAATACTTTTATCTCTGTGAACTTGTGGTTTGTTAGTTATCTCAGATTTTATAGACATCTTCTTGGACGTATCTTCGTTAAATTCGTCTTGCATCGTTGAATCAGGTACAGCTCTTTGAATATCCTTCAGAACTTCCACGCAGTTAGAAGCCACATTTCCGTCGCTAATACACAATCCAGAATCACAAGAGTCAACAGAGTCCTTTTTCCTTCTCTTCTTGAACCTCTTCTGCAAGATATCTTTTTCCTGCTCATCCTCGCTAACACTTGTAAAATTTCCAAAATATATTCGAAATTTATCCTTCAAATGTTTCTTCTTTTTCTTGTCAATTTCTTTCATTTCATCTATGGAAGCAGAAATCTTTTTTCTCTTGTGTGAAGCATCCGAAGTTATCGCCTCGTTCGACTTTATCTTATGTATATTCTCATTCTTGTACTCGGCTTTAGTATCACGGAATGTAGTGGTATTGCTTTTTGAAACATTGTTCGTCCGCTTAGGAAAATGTAAATCGAGCTTAATTCGATGTCTCTTACTTGATTTGTGATTAATAACACCGCCCACCTTATCAGATAACAAATCAGGAGTTCTTTGTGGTGAGCGAATACCGTCAACGAGTGTGACTTGAACTTCATCTTGATTGCACATAAACCTTTTCTTCAGAGGCAAGTTACCATCTTTCGTGCAGTCTCTGCCTCGCGACTTGAACGTCGTGTCTGCAGTAACAACTGTACAGCCTCCCTTCTTCATCGAATTTTCACGTGTAGTCATTTTTACGAAATAAATTTGATTCAATTGCTGTAAAGCTTTATCAAATGAGTGGAACGTAGTTAATGTGTTACTGCCTGACTTATATTTACTGCTCGATACGAGTGATTCTTGGGGCCCATTAGGTGGTTCACCTTTAAATGCCTTTAGGTCTTCTGCTTTTTCATTGCGTATATCCTCTTCTTCGTCGTCGATTCCCTTCGTATTTTCTAAGGATAAATTCCTCGGGCTGGAACATAGTTTTAATATTTAAAAATACGAAGGATGACATGTATGAACAATTGGAGGATCGATACTGGTGTCTAGACATCAGAACACAAATGTTCAGAGATAATCCAAGAGGTGCCTCTTATCTCGATTTTATAATGTTTCGTAACTGCGTCTGATAAAACAATGTACACGAGAATAAGAAATTCGTTATCAATGGCATAAAAAAACAAACTCTGGATCTGATGGATACACTACTTTCTCCAATCGCTGCACGTCGAATGCTGTGTCGTATTTAAAGCACATGTGCTCGCGTGTGCCAACGTGCGCCAAGATTCGAGCACATGTGCCTTCGGTTGCCTTGGCTTTCAGATCTGTACACATTTTCACTCGAATTCACACTCGATAATAATTCTTAATTAAGATGTATAATGTAGATAGATTAACCAAATAAATTTCAATTAATACGATAACGTTAATATTTTATTATCTACAAGTGCGTTTCTTTAGCGCACGATTCTCATATTTACATAAATCCGCAGCTTAATCTCTACCACTACAGCGGTAATAAAAGTCAAGCACATTCGGAGTACTTATATCGGAAAGTTCCACGAGGTTATCGGCTATAATGCATTTCACTGTTATTTAATGTAAATATAGAATTCGTTATTATATCTTATCATATAATTTCCAAAATACTCGAGTAGGATAACGTTTTAAGTAACGTGTGTATGTTGCTGTATCGTGATGTATATTGATAATTAGTTTTAATCAGAGTTACCTCTGATACAATTCTAAATATATATTGTTCAATTTAAATAATTAAAAACTGTCTCAAATGTACGTAAATAATTAGTTAAACATAGATCTATATTTTCCATTTATAAATTTTAACGAAGAACCAATCTTCAGATGCCCATTTATCACTAAAGCATTTCATTCCTAATTTATTTTTGACAATTCTTTTGTAAATTATTATTTATCACCATATTCTCTTTCTGCTTCAAAGGTCTCCATTACTAAACTGTAATCGGACTAAAGTCAACCGACCAGTCAGCTAGCGAGGCGTTATCTTAGCTAGAGGGCACCCTATCTCGTTTCTTTGCACAAACATGCCCCCTCTGCAAGGACAAGTAGGATCTGAATCATATCTGACGCATTTGTGTTCAGAAATACAAGGCCTTGGACGACCAACTAAATTCTATCCGACTATACACGAGCGAGTCATGCTATACTCGAGATAGCCAACAAATTTGACCAACAATTTAATTCACGCCTATTAAATGAAAATGACGAACTTACCCATACCTTCGGCTGGTCGGTTGCCGTCTGAGAATTACACGTGGTTTCGTCGCGAGTTGGACCAACGCTTGGTGAACTTGCCTCCGCGACAGCCCAAAGTTCTGGAGGTCCTTACGTAACTGAAACAATCGCCACGGTATTTGGAAGTTAGATTTCTGCGACATAACTTCATCGGGTTTTCGTGTACAGCGAACGTATACGAAACTCGAAGAAGAAAGGAGAAAAACAAACGTTTATCACGGTCGCGCTCGTGTTTACATCTCACGTTCGTTTGTTTTCGCCTGTGCGATGCTCGCCTTCCATCGCAACTGATTCTAAACAATGAACAAGAAGCTAGCTTCGTCGCAACGGAAGTCGTAACGCGGATAAATAGAGGACGAAATATTCGTTTAGACAAAAGTATCGAGTAACGAATAAATGAACGGCAGAAATCGTATGACCCTTTTCATCTATTATGCGGGATGGCATGTATGTACAAGTGACTCGTGAATCGTTTGAAAATCGTGAGATTACATTAAAAACTTTGGCTGAAACAAGCCTCTTTCGGATGATACTACATAGCATAGCGTATCTTTACGTGTGAAGTGAATATGCGATGTGAAATAAATAAAATCTTCAACGAAACTTATACTATTCGGTCAAATAAACGATCTCTAATATTATACTCGTCTCACACGTAACATCTTCACATATTTCTACACTAAGGGTGTTGAATATTATTTGACAAATCACGCACAACACAAACTAGAGCTCATACGACGGCTTCATTCGTTACTTTGACTAAAGCTTCATTAAATTCATTATTCGAGGCCACCTCTGCGGTGGAAATACACCCCACCTTTTGCAGCACTCCGTAGCGTCGCGGAGGGCCCACAAAATGAAGCCATTTTTTCAATTCTAAGTTGTCGAATCTCAACGGCACCACAGATTCCATTTGCGCGTTTTTCGGTATCGCAGCAAGAAAAACTTTATCGCGTGTCGACGTAAACGTCTCCCAGGACGGTCACGGCTCGACTGAGCCCATGGGAAACACACGCCGATGCCGAGCGCGTGTGTTTATAGATAGCAAATTTCGCTTCCAAAACAATCGGCTAACACGACCAATCGACGACAAATTCATACGACGATCGGTATAAAGTATAAGCCAACAGGTAAATTGGAAATTCTTGTTTGCTGAAAATTTAGGGTACCTCCCTTTGACCATTTCCAACCTTTTCTGGAAACGTGTAATACCGTCCCCTCCCCCCTGCAGCCAAAGGTCTTTTGTTCGAGGCGAACTGCTTGGAAACCGCCCACAGGATACAAAAGCAGAATATTCAACGAGGACAAAGTTGCAGAATTTTTATTTCAAATTCTACCATAAAATATCAATTGTGTTCGTAATTAGTCCTGCATTAATTGCTTGCTTTGAAATAGTTTCTCTTTGTTCGGATATTCACAGTATGTGCGTTTGCGACACTGAGGAGGACTCCCATCCGTCTAAATTGCAATATATGTATATTATTTGTTTGCATCTAAGGAGCCTTTGGAATGTCTTTCGGAATCATTCATAGTTGCAAGCGATTCGTAGTCACTCATTTTGTAATACAATATCTTCCTTATGTAATTTTCGATGTAAAAGTTGCTGAGCAAAATAAAAAAATAATCCCCCCTGTCGACTACGAGGAATACGAGTGGAGACGTTAAAATGGCGTAGAGGATATTCGACGCCGGCTCAAGTTGCTCGCACTATTAACTCGGAAGATACCACTCGTTCGAAGGTTCGACTTACACTGAGTCTGGTGAACTTCCTCCAGCTATTTATACATGTAAGGAAACAGACGTCGAACTTTTGAACGGAATACGCATTTTTATCTATTACGCGCTAATCATATCAACACGTTGGACATCCGTGGATACTGATAAACATATCGTCACGTGTTCGTCTTGAACTTCGGGATATTCGGTATCTTCATCCAACTGCGTTCTTAGATGAGATAATGCAATGCAACACTATACGTCAATTTATACGCGATACAGTATTAGTCTATCGGATGTAGACGTACCATAATGAATCAGAGGTGACCGGATGACACTGCATGGCGCCAAAACTCCAGTCGCAACAATGTAAAACGATTATTCCAGTGACACATAATTTTTGGATCTGATAGACTTTCATCTTTTATAGTTTCTAGAACTGCTATCGTCTATACTAGATTTTATAAATTTGTTCAAAAATGAAAAACTACACTATCCCTTAGTAATATAGGCTATATTTCATTTTGATCTATAACTTTCCTTTTAGTGAAGAAAACCATAATTTTAATTTGAACATTTTTGAACGTTGGGCACAAGAAAAACTTACAGAAAGTGGTGGATTCCAGAATACAGGACTCCCGGGTTTCCCGGATGAACTAAAAGTTGACCCTACCAAGTGTTTCAAGGACTACAGAGTTGCACATGTGGGAAACACAGTCTAGAGAGGGTACGATGGACGATAAGGGGTCGGTTGAAAAAAAAGGGAACGAAGAAGGAACGAACACTGTTGTATTAGATAAAAATACAGCGACGACATTTGAAAATGACCTAATGTAACTCAGACCGCCTTCGAAATCAGATGAAACGATTGCTAACAATGGGACAATTGTTTCTTTGTGTTAAGTAAACAGTCTCCATGGCGCACGTGATCGTCAGAGTATCTTATTACACTTGAACGATTAACGAATTCTAGAAATACGATCGGGTACGTTTCAAACTGAAAGGTTCAGTGCTACGCAGTTTAAGAATTTGCTAAACAAAACGTTAATATTTTTCACTCGAGAGAACATTCATAAAAATGACAAATTGGAAAATGTTTTGTTTTCGGGGCCAACTGGAAGGCATCGAAGTCTTTTAAGAACCAAATGCATTTTATACGAGCAAAAATTAATTGAATTTGATTTTCCCACGGGTATATAACTTAACCCCTTCTTCAGCCACGGGAAGAGCTACGGGTCATATTTTCACTCTTATCTAAAACTGCCCTGTTGTTCTGTTATCTTTTACACGATTTACTGTTATATTTATTGCAGACCCTCGCCACAAAAGTACTCAAAAGTTCCAACACAATTACAAAAGAGACGTGAGAATTCATGATAATGACGTTCCTCGGAAACCTATCCATTGCAAAAAAACTCGACCGACTAAAATGTAACAATTTTGTAAAGTACTTCACGCTATTGATCAATCGCGACGAATATGACGTTGAATCAAACAGGACTCGTGGAATACAATTGACACGAATTCGAATTCACGAAACGAAAATGAACGAGTCGAATCTAATATCATTTCAAAACTCACAAAACATTAGACCCGTGTAATTGCGGATTAAAATGACAACGGATGGATCATTGAAGATTCTGATAGGTAGTTTATAACCGCAAATAACATAACTAAAAAAATGTGATTGGAAGTTGATTGCATATGAATATTCTAATTGCAGCTGGTGCCGTCGGTGGCTTATTTAACGTGATCACTGGTCATCCATTAGATACAATTAAGGTACGATTGCAAACGATGCCACACGCGTACAAGGGCACATGGGACACGACTAAGAAACTTGTCCTGCAAGAAGGACCCTGTAGCCTGTATAAGGTACAAATTTTAATCGTTCAAAAGATCTATTAAAAAGAGTTCGTTTCGATATCCTGTATCTGATCGATGATACTGTGTTTTTATTAAATGTAATTTATCAGAAAAACAATGCCCTAAACCGCAATTTTCTATTACGTTTAGTTTATAAATTACATTCGTTATAAATATATTATCAAACTTTAAGTGAATTTAAGCTCTGAACCAAATTATATTCAGTAAAAACACGTGATCCTGTCATATTAGACCGAAGAGACCTACAAGAAAACATCACTGGAAATACATCATTAGACCAATTTAAAACTATTTACAAAGAACACAACTAGAAACACACACGGGACACTGAATCCTGCACGTTAACCTTAAATGTTCCTCGACCGTGGTACCCCGTTAATCAAGGATTTCTCAGCTATCTAACATTTGCAACTGAACCTTTGTCTGCTTCCATGATTACAATCACATTGAAACACCACACAACGCGGCGTTTAAATTTTTTCATTTCACCAGGAAAACAACATAGCGGCTGATGCTCGATTATATTTCACCGCGGCGTGTTATTATTGTTTGCGCCACAGTCCATGATGATTAAGGACACTTTGACATTACCTGTTGCTTTGCGGGTCCTCTCGTCGACTGACTGCTTTGCCGTAGTTCGTGGAACCCCTCATGTTTGGTGGGGATGCGTTCTCCTTACGGGGTAACAGGAGCCGCTCTACTCTACAGGCTCTAATTGGTCACATTTTTGTCGCGTTTAATCAACAAGCGAATAAAGACGCAAGGGAGGGAGGCCTAGAAAGGCTCGCGTCAGTTAATTTTTCTATTCGTTATCGCGCTCGCTCTTCCTAAAAATGCTTACTCGATTACTATATTTTATTACCCTCGCGCTTAGGTTCGAATTACGGGGCCGAATTACGCTGAATCCCGAGAATCTTTGATCCACGAAAACGCCAAGTCTGACGAGCAAAAGCTATTAGTTTTGAAATAAATAACGCACGATTATCTCAAAATCGTGAGAACTAACAAGGGAAGTTCGGCAATTGATGCGCTTTAACTTTAATGGAACTTTGTGAAATCATAGCAACAAAGATGTGCGTACCGACGCGTGATCGATCATTGGTGAATCGATCTCTAATGTTTGTATTCGCGTGAGAAGCATTTGCGCAAAATGTTTATATTAACAGGAATCGTCGACTCGTACCTTCTACAACGTATACTTCTACAGCAGCGTGTCTCAAACTAACGCTCTCAAAAAGAAATGAAGCATATCTTTATTTTTTAATTGTTTTCCCAGGGTGTAATGGCACCAGTCATAATGACTGTACCGATATTCGCTCTTGGTTTCCTTGGTTTCGGATTCGGTAAGGAGCTCGTTTCTGAACCACACCAAGAATCTTTGACTGGCACGCAAATGTTTCTTGCGGGGATGTTCAGTGGAGCGTGCACCTCGTTTATTTCGGCTCCTGTGGAACGAATAAAGTGCTTACTGCAAATTCAGGTGAGTTTATCCGGATTATCTGTGAATATAAATATAAAAATATGAAACTATAAGGATCGATATGCCTCGCTCTATATCGAAGAAATATCGACTATCATATTGGGTTTACAATTGAAAAGCTTATTGTAAACTTTTCTCAAGTAACCCTGTGTCATAAAAAATAATTCGCCCGGAATTGCTCAAGGGGGTGGAATCTAAAAAATACAATGGATTTCTGGATTGCGTCGTGAAACTATGGAAAGAGGGCGGAATTCGAAATATATATCTGGGCACCTGCGCCACGATACTTCGAGAACTACCCTCCACAGGATTATATTTCTGCTCGTACGACTATATCTTGCGGAATCTTCCCAAAAAATCTGACGAAGTAAGGACGATATTAACCTCTCGATTTCTTCACTGTAATTGCTGGAAAGTCTTCTCACCTCACACAGGTAACAGCATGGCAATCAATGATGGCAGGGGGTTGCGCAGGAATGGTGCACTGGGCAGTGGCGCTTCCCGTCGATACGGTAAAGTCGAAGCTGCAGACGTCTCCTCTAGGACATTATCCGCGAGGATTCAGATCTGCGTTCGTGGAAACTGTGAAAAAAGATGGTTTATCTATTCTTTATAACGGGATCGTGCCGGTTATGCTTCGCGCGTTTCCAGCGAACGCTGCATTCTTTTGGGGTGTCGAAGTAACAATGAAATTTTTGGATGAGCACGCTTCGTGGATATGAACATTTTAATCATCGAGGATTTTTAATGAATTGGCCATGGTGTAGTTAGCCGAAAATTCTACGGCCATCTGGGATACGTTTCACAGGACTTCTACAGTTTCGTTTCCGGTGTACACGCTGGACAAGTGACAAAGAGAATGGGCACGATGGACTTGAAAACACTGTAGGTGGTCGGTTCCTGGGGGTTGTAAAGTGTCCCCCATTTACAACAGTCGAGAGTTATCGACTCGACAAGTTTTACCGTTTTACCTCAGCGCGGAAAATAATTCCTTTGCCCTGAAAAACACTTCTTTGTATATTACAGCAATATAACGGTTGACTGTACTTTTTCAAAAGAACAATTTTGTATTTTCCATAATGTCAAGCGTAACGAAAAGTCATTTACTAATTAAACAAATAAATGAAAAAGTAACTCTCGGCGATTCGAGGAAATTTAATACGATTATAAATATTAATGCTAAATATTATTATTCGATTATCTCGAGTCTTCCGGTGCTGCAGGCGAAGTATCAATCTTAACTGTAGTAGTATGCCGTTGTGTGGTCAATCTGGTTGTAGCTCTTGTCGATCTGGTAGTAGTTTTGCTCGCGTAGTCTCGACTGAAATCTAATGGATCTAGTTGTGAAAATAATTATTTCCAAGTGCATTGTAAACGGAAATGTTTCGTTCATTTAATTTTACTCATGAAATTCCAAGAAGGAAGTCCAAATTCCTTACCACGAGTCTCACTCGTCCTTGTAGGCCAAAGGGTTAATTTCATTTCAATTCACAATTAAATGGCGGATTCCTTTGAACGTACCTGACTTCGTCGCGATCGCAATATTCCGCTCCCTCTTGCCAAGATGAACGGCGGATAAAATAATGATGATAATGACAACGAGAAAAACCGCTAAAGACGATATCCATTGCATAATTCCAAAAGTCATTGCTTATTTTGCGTGTCTTCTAAGTTGCTTTTTTCACTTTCAAGGTATGTATATCGCCTTTGTTGAGCGGTTGGGTCACAAGATCACATCCCATGTTTATTTACAGCCAACGAGTTCGATTGTTTTTAAGATCCATGTCGAACACTGATACGATAGAAAAAGGAAAACAAAAATAAAGCAAAACTCTAGTGAAATTTTATCGATATAATACAATGTCCGTTACCCTTTTATAAAATGACAGAAGTATTACTAGTTACTCTAATAACAAGCACTCACATACCACATACCCTGAAGTATATTACATACTCTAAAAATTCATAATTTGATACGTAGTGACATCTAGTAAACTGTGTCGCAACCTTTACCACCTCTCGAATATGTCGGATAGGTCAATGCACTTGTATTTACCATTGCTCGCATGTTAAGTGACAAAGGACATCGATAAATTTTAATTTAACAAAACCCTGATCTGTCTCATTGAACGTACAACCAATCGATAAAACGTTTATGTCGTAGCAGTTTACTTATTCGCGTACAGAGATCGGTAAGCGCTCCGAAAATGTTTGTGGCGTGATTGTAAGAAGAACTACATAACCTCTCTGGCTTTTATTATTACAAATTAACCGAAACCGTTGTGTTTCAAAGTATAACAGAGTTTTATGCTATCAGTTGCCTCGCAATCATGCGCTCGAATAGCAAACCAAGAGTTTAACGACGATTGTGATCGCAAGAGTGGATCACAAAAGTGTAAAGAATGCCGAATTGTAGCGGCTTACTTAGAATCATTCGACGGCGCCTCGTACTTGGACTGATCTTTGCTTTGTCTCTTACCTACTGCGCCTTTTCATTGTTTCGAAATGAGGTAAACTACTGATTGGACTAATACGTTTTGATGCTAATGATAACATATATTGTTTCCTCCATAGGGAAAAACGTTAACTTTAGACACAGATCTCGACGATATGGATGCAATGATGATTAATGATAATAACGACGACTTAATCTCGGATGACGAGCCGTTATCGGAACAATTAAGAGCATCGGGTAAGCCACCGTTGTGGCAGGCAGCTCTTGATCAGGGAACGAATGATAATACGTTGAACATGGAAGCTATATCCAACTTAAATGATACCGATACAGTGGTTCGTCCTTGTCGTAACTCTGTCCAGGTACATCGAGTTCTTGTATGAGACCTATTACAATATCAGCATTTTCTACAGAGCAGATCTATTAATATGACACTATTCTGCTAGGGTAAAGCTCTAATCGTAGACGAGCGCGGTATCGTATGCGGTAGACAGGATATTTTGCCAAATGGATGTTGCAATCTTGAACAAAAGGATCCAACAAAAACAGAGGAATCATCTGTTAATAAGAGAGAGAGGTATAGTTGTAAAACGTGTAACGTCCAAGGGTGCTGTGCTATATATGAATATTGCGTTTCCTGCTGCCTACATCCCGGCAAGGTGGTTTTCAATTTCTCGTATATATATTTATAAAATAACCAAGACATTAACAATGCATTATTATCAACAGCAAATAAAAGGACGGAAGGACGTGCTGATAGGTTTACTTAGAGACAATCATAAGGTGCATAAGGATCAGGATGTCGTGAAGAAACGTCTTCGAAATCTAGACCGATTTCAAATTTGCCTAGCTGCTTGTCGTACCTCCAGCGCGAGTGTCCGCCACGAGAACACCTACAAAGATCCACATTCGAAACATTGTTATAGCCTCCAACCACCGTATACGCATCAAAGACATCGTCGCGACACTGATTCGTTCAATAATAATGGCGACAACACTGTTGTCGTTGCATCTTTTTCTGTCATGCCGTTACTTACCCTTCTCTCTCCTTTCTGCCTACACACACATCCAAACAACTCGCTCACGACATCGTGCAACTATCACGCCTTAATATCGCTATATTATTATTCACACGTACACCCACCTTGAAATACAAATCAAATTTACCGTACAGCGTTTTTTATAAGGATGATTGAATTCCGCGTACAAGGGACGCTCGGAAACGCCATATATCCGCGTACTTGACCTCCACGTTGGGAAAACGTTTTTTTAAGTAATCCAGAACCTCTTCTGCGACTTTCGATGGGGTCATCTCGCTTTCCTAATTGTTGCAACAGTTATTTTAAAAGACAGCGGTGATGTCAGTGTTCTCAAACTTCAGTCTCGACGAAGGAAAAAAGTTTCGTGGTACAAAGTTTGAGAAACACTGAATCGATCAGGTCCTATGATATGAGGAGGGGATGAGTAAAGCAGATCGTCGAACCCGGACCTCGCGTAAAAGTCACATTTGTACAAATATTATGCGAGATCTATGCGATTACTATGCGAGATCCTGGTTTCGATCCGTTACTTACGTCCAGATAACGACACTCGGCTGCTGCATAGTGGCAAGAGATAGCTCGTCTCGTGTTCTTCGACATGTTAATGCCCGATCCGTGAATTAACAGAGGATGAAAGAATACCGTGTCGCCTGGTTCCATCTCAAGGTATACCCATTTCATCGATTCGGGCAGATCCTTCGACAAACAGGTAACAAAAAAAATAATATCGGATATCGTGATTCGAGGCGATAGAATGCGATCAAGCACGTACCAGGATGCCGTGGTAGAATTTGTTGAAGGAGCCTGGCTCCGTTCCCGGTGGGTAGTCGTGATCGTACAAACGATCGTGTGCATGCGTGCCAGGAGCCACGAAAAGACATCCATTTTCGCGGGTGCACGGCTCCATAGCTGTCCATGATGCCACTATCAGGTCTGCTGGCCGGAACGGGAAGTAATACAAGTCCTGGTGGGGCGGATGCCTGCAAAGGAATTCGTTCCGTACGGATCAACAAAAATCTGCTGCTATCTTCGGAGCCACTTCCTCAGGAAACGTATAAATCCGAGACCGTGTTCTTTCGTGGTCCAGATTTCAAGAAAAACAAGTCTAAACGTTTCGCTAAGTTTCACTATTTTTCACTCGTTCTCCCAGGGCTTTTGGAAAATAGAACTTTGTTTAATAATACGTTGGGTGAACCATGGAACTTGTCCACCTCTATTATTTTTGCTATTGTATCAGAAGTCAAGGATTCGTAATAAAAGAGCTACGTTACTTGGAAGAACCGTATCCGACGTCAGGAGGTTTGGCGATCAGCATGCTGTGCATAGCCATGATGTTCGGTCCAGTGAATCCCTCCACTATGTCGAGAACGGTTTTGTGAGCGATGTACTTGCGGAAGACTTCGTCACAGCTTATGTCCTGTACTTTGTTGACCGATTTTCTGTCCTTCACGTCGTACATCACCGTTATTCCGTCACGTGGAACCTTGCCAGCTACAATGTCGTCGAACCTGAAAAGGTAATTGCCTATGAAAACTGGAGAGCAATGGAAAAATTGATCGTACGTTCGACGCGACGCAATATCCCCGGGACGAGTAGCTGGCGCTTAACGTTAGTAACGACGGGAAAATGATTAATAACCAGCCAACTTTCCTGGGCAAATATAACGCGATTCATTTCGAGCCACGTGGCACCGCGATTAACAATTTAAATCCCGAGTTTGCTTTGCTAGTAAATAATTAATGCGACGAGATGTAACGTTTGTCCACGCACTGATTGCGGATGATAAATTTATCCGAATGCTCGCGGTGTACATCGATATTATTTGAAACTTTTGCGACGTATATTTGCTCGCTTCGCAATGCATTTTGACTACCTTTAAGGTAGCTCGACTGTATATTTGGTTGATTGCTCTTTAATAAATGATACTGCAATTGTTTCGTTTTATGTATGTTTATATAACTTGTCCATCCTTTTAGTTATAAATGATACGTTAATACATGAAGAATATCCGAATAGAAACAAACGGTAGACTTCTACAAATTTGTTCATACCTCTGATGACATTCGTCGAGTACGTCCTGGGGTACCAGACGACGGAACACCAAATATCCATTCTCTTCGTAAAACAATCGTTGTTGGGGCAACAGATTCTTGACGTTTTTCGTGTAACGTGGAAACTTCATTTCTTACGTCGTAAGGTTTCTGCAAAATGAAATGTCTCGTAAATAAAAACCGTAAGAACAACGCAGTTCGAGTAGCAGAAATCATTACTATAGGAAATCAAAGCCGAAAGGAAATAAAATCGAAAAAGCAATTTGGAAAATGCTTGGGAGTGTAAAGAGCAGTCATTCGGAGGAGGTTTGAAGACGTAGAAAATCGAGCTGCGTCGTTGATATCTGATGCACCGTGCACGCTCATTTCCATAGCTTACTCGCCTGTGAAAACCATAACGTTGTGAAAACAATTAGTTAATGGGACGCGAACGAAGTTTACGATTCGGATCGAGTTACGCTCAATGAAGTCAGAGCATTTAAAAGTTCTATCGTTCGAAATTATTGTTCGAATTCCCGCCGAGGGTTGCGAGCCTCGTTAACGAAGCGGTTGAAATTCAATCTGTCGAATGAACGAGGCTGAACTTCGACAATTTCCGTACTATGTCAAACGTGAGGCATACTCGTACTCTAAGAAAGCAAATTAGGGACAGTTAGCGTCTCCATCCAGATTCAAAGTCGAATTTATTCTGAGAATGGATGTCTTGATTGAAAGATAATATCATAATAAAAAGAAAGAAAGTCGCTGTATTAATTCAAGTCTCTGAAAATACTTTGCTTGGAAACCATTACAAATAACTCTAAAATGTCACACTGAGGTTCGCTGAACCCCAGTCTATTTCCTCCTGTTTATATCTCTCGTAAAGGGCGACATTTGGGTATCTACCCTCGGCAGCAAGAACGTTTATGGTGTCAAGATTATGGTTGAAGTCGTGTCAGCCTCGATATGCTCGAGGAATTGAAACAACGATCTTATAAAGTCTGCATGGGACCCGTTAGACCCCGGCCCACGATTCGTGCATAAATTTCATTTGTGTAAGGAAGTATCACTTCGTTTGTAAATTAAGCAAATGATCAGACAATGAAATTGCAGCGTAGTTTTGTGTAATTTGTTGGATAAGTAACGCAAGAGTGAGCGAGGAGTTCAAATCGAACCTATCAAAGTTACCCCATTTATGGTACGAATTCGTTAACTCGGTTTCATATGTTTTTCATTTTGATTCAAAGAAAATACTAAACTACTTGTCCCAGAAAATAATTGGCCAACAATTAAAAAAAAGATTAATATCAGCCCAGATAACGGTATCTAAAAAAGCTTGACGTTCCAGGGATAAATCGGGGATCGACGCCATCCGTGATCGAGCGATCGAGGGGGTGGTTTCCCTCCGTCCCTCGAGCGGTTGGTGCGCGCGACGGTGTAGGCGTCGCGACGTTTTGCGCCGACGTGGTTCTCGCGAGCGATTTCTCTCTCTCTCTCTATCGCTCTCCTGGTTTCTCTGCGTCTTTCTTTTCCCGGCGACCGTTGAATTCAGCACGTGGCATCAAAGGGAAGATATACAGCGGGGTGGTCGCTCTTCCCAGCCAAACGGCGACGACCCTCGCCCGTCGCCGCTCGTTCGCGCGCGCGATTTCGAGAATCCGCTCCGACGGAAGCGTCGATGATTTACCACCGCTTGTGAAGACGAAACGTACGAGAGACCCAGTGCAACCCTACGCGTGAATTCGTGGTTCCCTCGTGAGAAAGAAGAAAGAAATCAGAGGAGATCTTCCCCACTTTTCCTTTGGTGTTTCCTAGGGAAACCATGCTCGCGGAAGTTAGAGTTTAGAGTCATCGCCACGCTATGGAACACTTTGGTGAGTTCGACGACTCTGCTTTTAAATAAGGGGGGAGTACCAACAGGGAGCACCCTCGGTTATTTCATTCTGAATTAATTTCAATTAAGGACTGCTTTCTTTTAAACGAGGCGAAGGTAACGATACTGACTACCCTTTCGCTGATGAATTCCAGTGGTAGGAAAAACTACAATCCACGCGATCATATAAACTCTGTTCATTACGAAAGTGGTGTCCAAATGAAGTTTCCACGAGCCACGCTTAAGAAGCATGTTTATCTTGTTTGTAACAGAGTTTTAACGGTAACGTGGTAGTATTTCCTTATGATCCTGTTAACCTAATTACAGTTGGTAAATAGAATAAAACGAGGATGGAAGTGCATTTGTGGTCGCCAAGAATATATTTTTCTTTAATTGGCATTCGTATTCTTTAAACGCTTAATAAATCTACTTATCGGAGGTCGCCGGAAACATACAACGGACCTACTCACGCTTATCAACGTTTTTCGATCGATCGAACCGTAAAACCTTTTTTATATCTCGAAACAAAGATAGATGGACTCGCGCCACTTCCACGTATTGTCTATTTTCTACTGAACCTAACTACACCAATCACTTGCTTCAACCACTCGCTATTTGTACCTACCATGTTTTATTCATGGATGAACAATGTTTTCTCGAAAAGGACCTATCGTAAGGGTCGGAAACGCATACACGACATGATTCACGCATTAGAGACACTTCTGAAATAAAAGGTCAAATGAAAACGGAAGTATCTTGGGACCAAGCATCGTTGAATATTAAAAATATGATAGAAAATATTGCATTAGGTTGTCCCAAAAGTTCATTTGTGTCATTCGTGAGTAGTACATACACAACATTTTATGTTTTATGTTGCATCACAGAATTGTGTACGACACATTTTACTCCGTTACCGTTATAATATCAATTTCTAAGGGATAATCAAAGAAAACAACTGGGTACAAGTTGCGAAAGAAACTTTTGGGATAACCTAATACTTAGTGCATCCTCAGACCACCGCTGGTGTAATCAGTTTCCAATTATAAGCCCTGATCGACAAAGTAACAGGTACATTTTGCTACCCTGTATTTGCACTTGCTATGCCTGTTCTCAAGGTGATGTTTCCAGGCTAGGTTCTGATCGATGTCCAAGCCAAGATATTTGACCTTATCGGATCTCGATGTAGGGGTGATGTTCGGAGTTATCCAAGGAAAATGTAAATGAGAATCTTATCGTGGCACGCGCGTTTGCTTGGAAAAGGAGCTCCTTTATCACGGCGCGTTGTCATAGTCCTTGAAAGGACGCTAGAAAAAGCAAACTTGGTTTCGAGGACTCTTGTACGAGTTTGTGGCAAGAATCGATGACAAGGTTGAATTCGTTTGGTTCTCTTTTTTAACATTAAATTGAATAATTTGATCGCGCAATACTCGATTCGACGCACACTTCGCATGGTTACGCATTGCAGAGTTAATGCATCGCTACAGGCCGTGGATGCTCGTTTGTGCAAATAAATCAATGATTAAAAAAATTTTAATACCTAGCGGGGTCTCCCTCGTGGTGCTTCTGCGTTTAACGTTCGCAAGTTTCAAACTAATCTTTGTAATACGGTCTTCGGTGGCAGAATTTGTAATATCGCCAAGAGCTTCTTCGTTAGATCCTTCTCAACGTAAAAAGGAAAACTTGAAGCTAGTTTCACTATTAGTGAGCAAGTTCTTTCTCGCAGTAATTAATAAATATGCGAAGTTACTCGTTTCGTTTGTAGCTGTAATTCATCCAGTCCGAAGTTCAGACTCTGGACCAGCCAGTTTCGAGCAATGTCAGATTCCTCGTGCGAGATGTGATCCAACAATGATGACATTAAACGTGAATTTGTGGAGTATTTTGCATCCAAACGACCAGCACGATATCGGAGAGGAATGCTGTTTGGTTTCGGAACAACGGCGGGTCATGGCAGATCATCGTGCTTGAAATTCTGCTGTGTCGCAGTTATCGCGTAATAAATTGAGACGCATTGTTTCCCAAGGCCTCTAAACGTTACCAAATGTTTCGAGATTCATGGTCGAAATCATCTTCGCCATGCAAACTAAACTTCCGGTGGCTACTTTGGGGGTTGTTTTAAGCCTGCCGGTGGTTTATTTCTTCGCGGGCTGCCGCGAGATAGGTCAGGGTACAGGTGTCGAGGAAAATCCTCGACGGCGGATCGATTCGTTTCGACGAGTTCGCGGTTTCCGCGGCTCGGTGGAATGGAAATGAGTTTACGGAGCCACGGCAGACAAAATCGATGTACATCGCGTTAATAATACACGGGACAAGGTCTACAACCTTTCGCGAATGAGCGTCGATGTAAAGACGCTCCTCTCCTACTTCTTTTCTCGTTCCTGATTCTCTCTGTTCCCTTCGAGCGTATCGCTCGCGACCACGCAGCACCTCGTCGAACCTCGAATCGTCTTCTGCTTTGCATTCGAATTTCTCACGGAAAATCCTCGTTCAGGAAGGTGTCTTAAGATCTTTCACCGCAATACACTTCTTTACCAGAATTTTAAAATCAATCAGATATTCTTTATTATGGTAACAACTGCTCCATGGTGAATCGATCGATGATTTTCAACCATGTTGTAATTTATATGAAATTAGGGAGGGTTCAAGTCATCGTTTTTCTAGTTTCTGCATTGTTCGAGTACTCCTTTAATTTCTAAACTATGTTATATATAGATACTGCTTCTTCTTTTATCAGCTGACTGACTCTCGAGTTCCGTTTCAACGAAAATTCTATTTTCATCGTCGCAGCGGTCATTCAGAAGTAATAACGAATTAAAGTACGAGATTAAATACGTTTGAAACATTTTTGCTTTAGGAGAACGCAAAAAGAGAAATCGGTTTTGTTCCGAAATTGGCAGAGTGCACAATTATGGTTGCGGAGCGATTACGCGGACCGATTATCCGCTTATCGAATATTGGAGTTCGAGATCAATCGTGGACGTTTATTTTGCCTCCGACCCTCGCCTAGGACGATTTCACGCGAGTTTCTTTTTTTATCCGTGCTATACCGCGTATGTACTCGCTGTCACGCATTCGACTATCAGATACTGGGTGTCGCGGAACGAAACGATCTCGAATGTGTATAGATTCGGTATGAAAACAAAGAAATGACGATCAACTTCCTTTTCAAAATGTCATTGTTTCGACTGTGTTCCTGGCCTCGAGCGACAATTTGAGTTTACTTTTTCATTGCCAGACAAGATCGTCCAATTCGACTAGTGTAAACACGTACATCGGGGCTTTAGAGTAACACAAACATTCCGTGCTTTGCTTGCAATTAAAGTTGTACCGAAAGTCACGACGATCCGTGTACGGAAACTTTTTGATATCGATTAAAAGTCTGCAGAAAGTTGTTCGCGGAAGTAGTAGTCGGTAAAAAATCTATGGAGGGTGACTGTATTCGGTATAGAGTATATACTTCTACCACAATGAATGTCTACAAACCATTTTACTTCAACGCGGTGGAACCCTTTAATTCTAAACCACCCTGTACCGTTCACTCGTACACACTAGTCTGTATTTATTTAACGAGTCCTCTCGACGTTTTGCAAAAAAAAGGGAGAAACATGTTAAAAGCTTTTGTTTGCACTACTGAAAGCGGCTCTAACGATGGAAGTCCGTGTTCAATTCGCGCGCGTGACGATTCGCTCGTCGAGAATTCGATAACATGGTTGCTCGATAACATGGAAAAATGTGGGATATCGCGCGGACGAATTGTTCTGATCGATGAGAACGAAAGGGAATTACCGCTGATTGTTTCTCCTTCATTTTTCTCTTGTAACAGCTACTCCATGAGGAATAGATCGATGATATTTAAGTGTATTGTAGACCATGCGAAAGTAGAAGGGGTTTAAAGTTCGCAGTTTTCGTCAGTTGAATAAATCTTTAATTTCGAGACTTGGTATATAGATAGACCGTTTCTTTTCTTATCACCTGACTGACATAAATACACACCTTCGCAGACCTCTCGAGTTCTGTTCGAATCAAAATTCTGCTATTATTAAGAATAAATGTCTGTCATCGTCGCAGCGACATATTTCCCACGGCGATTCGAAATCAGAACCTGCGAACTTTTCAAATTTAACTTCGCAAAAAAACCGAACTGCCGAGCCACTCTTTCTCCCTTTCTCGCTGAAATTTCATAAACGATTAGGGATACGTGGAGCACGGACACCTTTTTTTGGCATATCTAAGCGATACACAACCAGTGGGATGGTTGACACCAAAAATCAAACGGTGAAGCAACGACGAGGCACCTCAGGAAGGAGGTGTTAAAAGGAGGATATTTAAAAAGGAGGACCATTTAGTGCGAGAGCTGGTCAATCTTACGAAATCCATTCAAAATAGTTAAGTTCGTTAATAATAAATATCTTTTCTAAAAATACATTTAACCGAAGCATTTAATCCGAAGCATTTAACATCGTCGTAAATTTGAGATTCCCTCTGAACGTCAATCAAACCTACAGAAACTCTCAAACACGTTGGAGATTGGTCAATGGCGAGTGGTTTCCAAGCACTGGAGTTTATGTTTATCTCGGAGGGGTGGCTGGCGAGCTCGTTGCTCGAACGAGCATCCACGCGTATCCGTTGGGTGTAAGAACTTTGTGATGCGAGGGGACAGAAGAACGCGGTGGCTCGAGCGAAAGGGGAGGGTTTTCTTGTTCGCCGTGTATACGTGGCGGAGTTGGCTCGAATACAGAACAAACTACTTGGCCAGACAGTCGGGCACCTTGCTCCCGATAAGGGACGACGTCTGCTGAGACCGGCAGTCGCGCCAGATCCGCTTGGGAAAATTTTCATCCCTTCTTGCAGTGATCGCACCCCCACGCGCGTCTTCCAGCTTCGATTCTGCTGCCGGGATTTCCGTTTCTGCGGAACTGGCTCGATTTACGACAGGAACGGATTGCTTTTTATCTGCGTGAATCGAATTAACATTTACGATTAAACAGGAACAGCGATGATGATCAATTATTTTATAAAGTCAAATGTTCGAATATCTGAATTAAATCGGAGAGACGATTGGAATAATTTCTGACAGAATTAGAATTAAAAAAAAAACAAAAGAATAAAAGAAGCCCTCGTTGAATGGAAATTTGTGTTTCAATTACGGAATTAAATATCCAACAGGAAATAAATGAACTGGATAAACATTACGAGTAAATCCCTGTAATGATTTAGTTTTCCTTTCATCGCATATTGTTCGAATAAAATTGCGTGCATCCCTTGTTCAAATGTTGGAGGAGGAACGTGATCGGAATGCAAATGCGATGGGCGTTCGTCCGCGCGAGTGACGATCGATTAATATTTGGCCAAGCCGTTTGGCGAATCAGTGGCGTAAATTGGTAAATTGTGATCGATAAAGAGGAGCAGATAATACAAAGGAGGGTTGCGTAGAGTCAAAGAGAAAATAATTCCACGTTGAAGAGGGCTGCAATGTCGGCGAGAATTGGATGATATACGCCAAGTTAAAACATAGTCTTACAATAGGCGTCGCGTCATTCGTACTCTGTTCTACTGGATATCACATCCGATCGAAGAACTGAAACCCTTTAATTGGACAGAAAAGGTAAGATAAAATTAATTTCATTACCAGTTTTGATCTTAATGTTGGTTATAGAAATGTTTTCTTCTTTGCATTTCGTCAAGAAGCTCTTCTTTAAACGTGTCGCTGACCTTTTGGCGTGTGTCCAGATTTCTAGTAATTCTATTGCCATTGGATCGAATTTATAAGTAACGTATTGCAAAATAGAGCACATATTGTTCTGACTCATAGTTCCCGTCTAGAAGAGTATCTATTTATATTTTATTCGTGTTATTTGCGTGTATTTCGGGCCGCTTCCGTTGCTTTTCGACCGAGCTTAAATTCGTAAAGCGCGGCAGACCGAATTTTCACTTCACTGTACAAATATTTAACACGTTCTAGTATCTTGCCAGAAACTCGATTAGTTTTAATAACGACAATCGCGAAAATATCGATTCTTACGCGATTAATCGCTTCTCAGTCCATCCTGAATATCTAAACGATAGATAAACCCGCCACATTTACTTGAAACGACAACGTGTAGTACTCAGCTGGTAGGAGGCGTTTATTTTTATACTCCCACGGTTTATTTGTATACTACGAACTGTTCGAGATGGGGAACGTGCCCCAAATGACGAGTGCCCGAGTTCGGAGGCGTTCTGTATATAAAAACATTGGACCACGTGGTAATTGTTATCGTTACGTGACAACGGGGACGGGCCAGCCCACGCGATTGCCATAACGTTGGAAACGAAAGAGCATTAAGCTACTAAAGAAGGTATCCAATGGCTCGATGGAACTGGGACACACTATGGAGCCGATACGTCAGCTGTTATCCAGTTTCGATTTGGTATTTGGATCAATAGCTACCGTGGACTCTCGCGAACTAAAGCTAGGGTTCAAAGATCGACAAGACGAGGACCCCATTGATTTTAATACAGAAAATCTAGATCATGATAGGAAATATTGTGAGACCAGTGGTGTCAATAGTTCGCGTGCTCGCCATACACGATGAAATTATCGTGGTACATGTACACTAATACAATCTGATCAACTCTGTTTTAATTCTTTGCACATAGTAATGAGGGCGGGTACCCTATCATCCTGCAGGAGCACGTTAAAATTAGAGAACAGGTTGGGTCCTCCCCTTGCGAGTGGTCAGAGCAACTACATTGTTCGTCGACGAAATGTCAGGAATGGCGTGCTTTCCGCATAATTCGATATCTCGACGAGCCTTCGATTCTTCGACACGTGATCAAGTCATGCCGTATGACTGTGACTATCGATTATGCGATAACGTCCGTCGAGATGTATGCGTTCCGTCTGTGACTCGTTCCCCCAACTTGCGTGGATTTTCGGCTCCCGACTGTTATCGAGCCCTAATCTCATTAGGTGGTTGACTAGCTTTACCGTATTTTTATTCTGATATCCCAGAGCTGACCCTCGCAATTTGTAATACACCGAGTGCCTCATTTTAACGATACCTTCCTTTGGAAATCTGTTAATAAAATAATGCAATTCTACTTTTAGGTCACAGATTTTGCGTAATATTGGTAATGTTCTATTACAGTATCGTTAGTTATCGCGTATGCAGAAAGTATCCAGTTAGAACGGTTGCAATTGCCATCAACGAGAAGACCACATACGCGACCAAGTGGACGCAGAATTTGTAAAGATCTTCTCTCAAATTCGAAATCGCTAAGTATAAACAAGGGTCGTCGACTTTCTCCTCACGCTTTGATACTTCGTCAAGAGTCCTGCCTGCAACTTTTTCAATTGTCATACGAATCGTCGTTTGACACGGGAAAATTATTTAAGCGCGCCATATTTCTTAGAATTATCGTTCTTTAGTTACTGATCAGTCCTTCTCAAGAAGGAAGAGTCTAAGATGTTAATGTAGAATACAATGCAAACATTGTTGAGGAGTGCAGAGATTTTCACGTGTATGTCCAGCACTTGAAGTGTTTACCAACGATAATTCTTAGATCAACCTTGCGTTTAAATAACGTTCTCGGCAACTTTGAAGATTTCCTCTCAAGAGCTATCCAAAAATTTCACCCTGCGAATCCTTTGCTGTTCGAAGCGCCAACAGCTGTCGAGTCCTCGAACGACAATTTCCGTTTTTCGGGGCTCGCGTCGGCCTCCGTTTGCGAGCTCGGTTTTTCCGTGGCCTTTCCGTCGTGTTCGTCAGACTCGTTCTCTGTTTCAGCGATAAAATGTTACCCAACGCGCTTGGGCGTGAATTTATCGCGGCGAGAAATATCAAGAAATTTCGTGTAAGTAGATTCCGACTTTGAAAAAGTAAAATAAAAGTTCTAGCAATGACCTGCAGCTGGACCACTGCCAAATGATACTCGTCGCTTCTTTTCAGTACCGCGGCTCTCCATTTTCCGTTCCACCTTTGCGGCGTTCCTATTCGCCACGGCTCCCTTTACGTCTTTCACTGTAATGGAGTTACGACAATCTCATTAATTCGTCGGTCGGGTCTTTTCATTGCGTTAAGAATCGATGCCGGAGGAAAATTAAAAGCTCCGCCGTCCATGTATTTGCAGACGAAGCCAACTTGTGTATGCCGATTGAAATTGTTTATCGAAGAACATACAGTCGATCCCGTAAATAATAGACCCTCTGTGTCTATTGGAGAAGTTTGACTAAATTAAATAATAGATTTGTCATTTATACAAGCACACACTTGGAAACATCAAACCTACCATTTAATTTATACAAATTTCTTCGATAGACACAGAGGTTACGAATATTTATGGGGTAAAAATTTTCGAGAGACATCGGTTTATACCAAAGTCCTAACGTGGTAGACAGATCAACTCTTCGCTCCCCAATATCCCCTCAGCATTGATTTTTACCTTCGACACCTTCCCCCTTTTTTCGCTCTTCATTATCTCCAGTTTTCGCGCTGTCGTTCGCTTTCTGGTCGGCCTCGCCCTCGCTCCCCCTCGGCTGTAATAAGTTACAGGAGCAAAGTACGATTACGAGTCACTTAATCGCCGTGAAATATCGAAAATCGTTACATCCCGCTCGCACGCTCATCCTATTTCAGGAATTACATACCCCGCGGCGTTACTCGAATTATCGTCTCGCGTCTGATCCGAGGACTTCGTCTTTCCTCTCATGGACGGCTTACGTAATCGACGATTCGGTCGCGATATGCAAATCCGGACACCCGATATCACTTACCGTGACACCGAGCAACAAATTAACACCTTTGGCTGTGCAACACCTATTCCTTGTCGAACCGAGTCCTCGTCTTTCTTTGACGCGAAGCGCTGCTTTAATCTTTGGGGGTGGGAAAAGTGAGTTTGGAGCTTTCAACGCGATGACGTGCAAAATGCACACGCTAACAGGATCAGAGGGTGCAATAGTGCTTGGTTTGGTGGCCACTTGGACGGAGGTGAAGCAAATTGACGAAGAATAAAAGAAAATTCGGGTGGATTTGTTCTTAGACGGTCCTATTCGACTGGAAATCTAATTACGCTTTGATAAAAATCAAAGCTGCTCGAGATACGCAAAGGATAGCACACACCAAAAATGGAAATTCCCGATTGACCGCAATAAAATCCTACGCTTTCGTAAGAACTCGCACCGAGTTCGCACTCAACAGGTATTTAGATTATACCTGCTCGTATTTGGGGAGCAGTGGTTTACGGCTGGGATTCCCCGCTGTAATCATCATTAATGGAATCGTTCGCAAAGACGAACGTTATATAGAAGTCGCCGAGAGAGGGGTGAAGCTAGTGGGGTGAAGTTACAGGGTCACCACCATCGCGAACAATAAAGTCGCAGAGGTCCCTTTTACAACGTTCACTCGCCTGACAATCCAATATGTCCAGCTAGTAAAAGAATGATGGTTTTCTGCCAAAAGAACTGCCCACGTGTTTGACAGCAATTATCCTCGTACCTTTCCTGTTTAGCCAGGTTTCGTAGCTAGGTGTCGTACACCGTCGCTTTAATACATACAGTTATCTCCCTCTCTCTTCTAATGTTCCAATTCCATTCCATTAACGCACGATGAGCACTATCAGCCATCGTGAATGGACTCCGTGCACGATTCTCTTGCTCGAAGCTGTAATCTATTCGCAATCGCTCGATTTCTTGCTTCAGATTATGCAGGGATAGTTCACTTAGCCAAATTTTATCAAAACTTACAGGACTTAAAGCTGACGCTATAACAAAATAAAAATCTCGAGAATTGATGACGTTGATACGGCTATAGAACTCTAGAAATTGTTTACTTTATACTTCTACGGTGGTATTGAACGGTCCTGCAAACTGAAAATATTCGATCTTATTTAAAAAAAGAATTGAGTGAACAGCCCCTGAAATTATGTGCAATCTCTTTGACGTAATTGCGTTCGAGCCTTCTGGGTGCTGCAGTCGCTCACTCCTTCGCGCAAGGACGAAAGGACCAAGGTTCCGTTTACCTTCTTCTAGTTATCTTCCATAGGTCAAATCGACTTCAATTTTATCGATCGCGGGGAACAGCGGTAAATGAATTAAAGATCATCGAGGTTACGAGCACCGGTAACCTGGCAGGAGAAACCGTGCCGCACGTGCGAAGGACTAGGTCGCTTAGGGTCGGCCGGAGGAACCTACCTATACGTATAGGGGTTCCAGATGTTACATTCCATCGTCCAACTTGCGTGGAGGTGATCCCCGAAGCGTGCCAGCGGGACACGTGTTGAATTCGAAGCGTTCCGAACGTTTATTGCGCAGGTAAAACGGTCATCGAAAGGACGCTAATTTTATGGTCTACCTAATAAAATGTCGACTTCCAGTCACTAACAGAGGGGAAACTTGTAATGTGGTTATAAACCTTTTCCTACGTCGATTTTTTCGTTATTTTCCCGTTGCTGATAGCGACGTCGAATTTTTAGGTTAATATCCAGTTCCTCGCCCGTTGTTCGAGGCGGACGCGTTATTTACTCTCCTGGTAAATGCAATTGCTTCCACGAAGACAACTCTTATTACGACGAGAAAACGGTTAAATTGGTCTTTTATAGAACGATCAAACATTCAGAGATGAAATTGTCTTTTAGTTAGTTCGAGGTATATTCATCTATAAAGTAATTTAATTTTTAATATAAAAGCAAACGGACAGATTTGTGGCGATATCTTATTCCAAATAAATACTTTGTCGATTTAGAATCGATTTCAAAACGAATACAAAACAGGGAGCATTTCGAACAGCACGATTTTGACAACCCTCCCTTATCTTACGTACACCAGACGAAGTCATTGCGATTGCTTTTAACCCACCCCCGAGAAGTTTCGTTCTGTTTTGAACGAAACTTCAGAAGACAACAAACTACGATCTCCCATCTGTCAGCGAAAGGGTGCAACGATGCTCCAGGCAGTCCGTCGGAAGGGTTGAGTTTAGGGGAGAAATTGCTTACGGCGTCCTTGAGCGTCAGGTTGCGGGACGACTGATCCGTCATATCGCGGATCGATCCCTCTTCGCCTCGATAATCGACCGCGAAGAACAATGGACAGGGGTTGGTCGTGTAGAAGGGAGAAAGACAAGATGTGCAACGTGATTTGTCGTTCGGTTGAGGTTAGTTTCGCTCGCGACAGGACCCATCGTTCGATTTTGTTCGCTATCGCATGTCGATCAACAACGGTCGATACAGAGTGGCGCAAAGACTCGCAACGTTATGTCTGCACGGTAGAACAGCATTAACCTTGAGCCCGTTTTTCTCGAGGCGTTGTCGAGTGACATCCTTTTCATTCACTGTGTGGACAGGGAAAAATTCGATCGCCCGTATTTAGTCGATATACTTGAAGAGTTCCCGATGAAACGCGATGAAACACACCTGATACCGATGGAGACGCGTCGTTACTTTGCAATTCCATTTTCAACCCCTCTATGGCGCCATGAGACGTATCCGCTTGACTCCGTACACCTGTTCCACGATTAAATTTCTCAATTGTATAATACTGCAAGATCGTTTGAAACGGAGTACTGTCAGAATAATATTTCATTCAAGCAGAAATTTTCAAGAATATTTGCCAGGCAGTCGATGCGTTAATACGGGGTCCTGTCGAAGTGTTCTTCGTTTTAATCATACTAATTCGCTCCCAAAGTGTTTAATATACATGATACTCGAGAGCTAACGCCGTAACGCATCAAACAGTACCCCATTAAAGCGAATGATTCACAAACGGTCGCAGTAACTCCGGGGGGTAAGTCTACACATTACAGCAACTAAAGAATGTTACATGAACGTAGGTCGCGCTTGCCATAGTTTTCCGAGCTATAAAAGATTAAAGTAAACTCCCGTAACGCCTTCTACCTCACCGCCTTGACCCGATCCGATGTTTACAAACAATTTGCTGTCCGCGAAGCAAAGTACCATGATTGATTCGCGTCGAACTAATGGTGTTTCCGACCTGATGAAATACGGCGCACTCGCGCTGTAATGGCGGCACGCGTTTACGTAACACGGTTAAATATGTTCCTTTGAAACAAATTTATCTGGAACCCTACCCCGCGACCTCTCCAAGCGCAAATTCACAAATTTTTACCTATCTTACAACTCTTAGCCCTATGGAGAACGCTATAGTAATATAATATTGCCCTGAAATGACACACCCTGATGTTCGATCTTCGTATCGTTCCTCTCGAGGCGCCGAGAAGAATCGAACCGCAGCTAGAAATGAATTATCAACCTTCTCCGCCGTCAGTGGTATTCTAATATCCTGTCGACTTCTGTGAAATGTGCGCGGAGTTTCGATTGTATAATATCCATAGAAATTTGCTGCAGATCCGACATCGGGAAAATGTCTGAAAAGTAGGCAAGAGGGTCCGTATATCTCAACTGCTTCGACTGTTAGGGATCGTCTTGGCTAGATGTATCGCTGGGGCGATCGCCCGCCTTCGAAAATTACTTTTACGCTGACCCTTGAGAAGTATTGGCTAGCTTGAAGCGAACATTTGTTGGTAACTTTCGCAGTCGCTGAATCTCTGCCGAAGGTTTCTACTCTGACCGCCCTTTGACTCCCTTAGTCCGCGGATTGCGCTCAACGTTGTTTCATCGTACGTAACAGTGAGCAGTTTGCACTCGTTCCAGCTTTATTATTGGTTTTCGAGTTATTTGCTTGTTACGTCGGGCAGTCCGTGTTCCGTGTTCCCTGATCTTCTGAAGTATTGCGCTCTTGATTCTCCGTAACACTGTACAGTAGAACCTCTGTTATCCGCACCTTATTTATACGAACAAAATCAGGCTCGACCTCGGACATACGAACTCGTTGCTGAGCTACCCTCTAGCCCTTTGTAGGAGATAGCTTCTATTACCTGATACATGGTTCTTTTTTCTACGTGGTACGCTACATACAATAATCTTCTAATATCCTGTCGAATTTTGCGTAGCAAAAATACTGTGTAGATGTACTATATAATATCTGATTTCCAGTAACAATGCACTCTAGATCACCGTACATTACATCCGAATCTCTACAATATTGCACTCCGCGCTACAATACTATACTTTACACTATCTGATCCCCCATGTTATGTACAGCACCAAGCATTATCCGATTCTCAGCAATAATGTACTCTAGATGTATATCCTCTGATCTCCGCAATATTGTGCTGCACACTATCTGCTTGTCACATAACGCAAGTTCCACTGTATTTATTTTTATTCCACGAGAGACAGGTAACAGCCAGACCATTATTAATACGTCGAGTCAATGTTTTTGTACTTTTATCATCGAGCTCTATCGATGCCTGAGAGAAATGTCCAACGTATCCAGCAATTTCTCTTGCGATACAAAGAGCGCGGTAAATTGACTGTCATTCATGGGAAAACGTCGAAACGACGTTGTCCTAACGTTCGATACGCGTGGCGATGCTTCGAAAAAAAAAGGGAAAAACAAGGGAAATCGATGGCTCGTTACGTCCTTCTTCGAAACAGTTAACTTCTGACGCGATCATAAACGAACGGTAACGAGCATCCGGAAGGTCGTGCGAATTACAGGCGCCGATGGGCATCTTTATGCGCATTGTTACATGCGCCAAAGGAAGACGAGATAGAATAAAGGGGGACTAATTTGTACGAAGTTTCCAAGAAAACACGGAGACCGTGGACGAGCTACAATAAACTTGTTAGGAATAACGCATATTCTCTGATAAGAGACGGAAAAATTGTACTAGATCGGATAAATATTAGTTTTACAAGATGACCGCAAAGAAATGATTTCAAGATTTCCTGATAACTCTCAGTTTTCAGTTTGTCATGCATTTCCCTGATTCAGACTGTTTTTATTTATTCGAAGTGCTTCGCTATTCAACTATTGCCCTATTTCGATGAATATTCCACGTGTTTTCTTACGAATATCATTTATCTATTATTTATTTTATCTTTCTAAGGGAAAAAGGTATACAAGAACCTCTAAGGTCGAGAACGTAAATAAACGTCGTGAAAATAAACTTCATGCCGAAGGACCATGAATGGCTTCGGTATCTGTATAACCGATCGATCGAATAAACGTCGTGAATAAATTACAATGGTGTGTTTGTATTCGTCGTCTATTATTCGTATAGAATTTTACCCATCTCTGGTTGCGATTGTGTAACCCAGGAGCTTTCCGTGAAACGCGAAATTATCACGGTATGACACGTGCGTCCTTCGAGGGATGGAAATCAGAATTTTGTTCGACGATTCCCACGACATCGATCGTTCCGATAAATCCGGGAAGATCATTTTTCTCCGCCATCCCGAGCTACCCCTAAGTGAATTTTTATAACGATCGCCAAACACGTGTCGAACATCCCAAGGCCGTCGATGGCAAGATTTATTCGTGTTTCTGGTTTGGAAAAGACTAGCACATTCGATCGCAGAGGTCAATTCGATATTCAGAGACTCATTTGCAAGTAGGTTTTTAACAGAGTCATCCATCATGATTTAATTGTAGGGGATGCCAACAATCAAAGATACCTGAAGAAGATATCCGTAGAAATTTATGTTCTTTGAATTTAACGAATATAAAAGGTTGGAGATTGGAGCTAGCCAAGATAGTCATACTTTCTTTTAAAGCTTGATATTGATCATCGATTGAATCCTACATTGTAATCGACAACGCTTTGGAAAAGTGTTTCATCGTTTTTCCTCGTAATTATAAGTTTAGTACGGCTCGAGGAAAAGTTGAAAATATGCGGAAATTCTTCGACCAAGTTTCGAAACTTGCCAGTTAATATCCTCAAACGAAGTTTCTTTCCGCGGGAAAATTAGAACACTCGAAGCGGGTAACATGGTCAATTTATCAACCTGTTAAATTCTTCGAGTGAAACTCATTTCTTAGCATAAATATTTATTTTCAGGGATCTACAGAATCTACACCTTCTCTCTACACTCGCATTCCTTTCAAATTCCCAACCGACCGAGCGAGTTTTATTTAAAGAAGTGCAAAGTTGTATAAGTTGTTTGTAACATCTAAAGTATTAGGTGCGTAATGTATAAAACGTGTTGACTATACCGCGTAATTCTTTACGTTCCTTTAATTGTCGCTTTACATTACTTTGCATTTGCATTTGCTTTAATACCTATCTTTATCACTGTCTGGTAACCCCATTAGGGATGTTTAGTACTCTATTGGGGCCCACTGACCCCCTACAGCTCGGGTATCTCGGGACTGCTGAGCCCGTACTGCAGCTCTAATCATAGCTACAGCCCCTGACGGTAAAATTTCCATCTGACCTATCACGATTCTTGAAAAACGATTTCTTTTTCCAGTTCTGAATAATACCATCCAAGACGTGGCAGAAATCAGTGTGAGCTATTCGTCTCCATCAATCAGATCAAGCACCACCGAAATAATCCTCGATCTTAACCGTAACCGAACTAAAATCGGACCGAAGAACCGTCAACACCGAGCTCAGGTCGAATATCGTATTTTACTCTGAAAATATCGTCGTTTAAGGTGCCGCGGTATTCGTTGGAATCGTGCTGGTATTATTCCGTTTCCTTTCCATCGGAGCGACACACTTGGACGAATATTTATAGGATTCGCGTACATCAAGCAAGCTGAATAATTTGTCGCAGTTTCAAAACCAGCAGCCGCGACGGGGAGGCTTTTTCCTACCGAAAGCTCGTTCTATTATTCACGCAACGAATGCGCGGCACTGGTCAGGGGGATGTCTTGTAATTAAACGTCCTGGCTGTAGCGCAGCTGGCCGAGGAACGACATTAATTAAAATCCATTAACGACGCCCTGGTCGACGGTAACCGACGTGCAACGTATAATACCTCTCGGAGATGTGCGCCACCGAAACTTGAAACTGATCGATGTCCCGCGCTAACTCATCCCTGCTCGACACTGAGGATTATTTTCGACTTCCTGGCTATAGTGGAACCTCGATTATTGTAGGAAACCGCCTCTGGAACTCCTGCGATAATCGAAGTTCCTGCAGTAATCAAGGCAACCAATAGACGACGAGTAGCGATACAGTGTACCCCCCATTGCTAGCTCTAACCTCGATTATCGCTTAGCGAGGTTCTACGGGGTGTTTTCTCCCTTCCATTTTTGTTTATTACGCACTGGAAGCTGTACTTCGATTTCTGTATTATTGGGAATTTTTTAAAATAAGGCGTTCAAAAAAAAAAAAAAATGAACGTGAAATGCGAGAAAAATAAATTGACGAAAATTGCGTCGCAGCGGTTCAGCTTGCAAGGAAAAACTAATTACCCGAGAAAATATTATCGGGGAACTCTGGGTGACAAATTGCATTACGAAGCGAGTTGTGCGAAACGTTAAACCTCGGGCAAATTAGACGAGACTAACTGGGATGTCGTCGAAAGACTTATGGAGTGTGTGACGACCAGACGCGAGATTACTAATAAATTTCTTAGTAGAGTGTAGTTGCCAAGATTTTATTTCGGTCCGATCGAGCAATGGAAATAGAAAATCTTAGACGCGTGGATAATCGTACGATATAGACGTTAAATAAAATAAATAAAGAACTTTTTGTAAAGAAAATTGAAGCAGTAGCAGTTACGATGCTCGTGAATTTGAATGTATCCACGTGTAAGGGTTACAAATCAATAATGTACTAATAAATTGTGGCATAAACAAGTATAGAATGTATCCTGATGAGTCATTCTTGCAAATTATTGTAGATCTTACACGCTCGCAAACTGTTGGTCAGGGGTTAGAATATTCAATTTTTGCTGGCGGTTCGTTGAATAGGTTGATGAAGTATTTCATCGTCCTGAGTGGATAGGTGACGCGACAATTGATTCCATATGACGCTACAAATAAAAATCCAATAGATTTAAACGTGAATATTAAGCAGGAGGACAATCAAAACTCTGCGTGAACAGAGACGCACACTCGAGCTGGTTATTTTTAGTATTTTACGCTGAATTCCCCTGTGATTTTTATGAAACTGCAGATTTCCAGAGCAGCCAGAATTAAAGGATTCGTATTTCTCAGTTTCGGAGTGTCCCACTTTCTGATTAACTGCAATAAAAATGAAGCTTCGTAAAGCTTGTCGACACTATTCATATTAAATACACAAAGGAACCTATTACTCTAATTTTTTTTTTTTTAAATGAGGATGTTGCATGCTTATTGTGCAATAGTCCACTGTACTTGTGAAAGAACTCGCGGCAGGTGAATACATTTATAGCTCGTTTCGTGCGTGTTAAACGACTGGTGGGTGGACAATTGCGAAACAGAAGACAGCCAACGGGATTTTCTGTTTTCAATAGAAAGCCGATAATTGAAAGATTTAAACTGCTGAAAGGGAGATCTGGATACGATTCTGTATTCAAAAGGCACCGAGGAATGGGATCCGTCTTTATTTTTTGAGTTCAATGCCGACCGTAAAATTGGATAGGTTTATCAGCGAATCGAAGCGTTTTGGAAAAATACGCGACCAGCGGTAAAAACATACCGAGTGATCCCAAATAACCGTCATCAAATTTAAATGTTTGCGAACTATTAAAAAAATGTACAGTACTGTGCACAATTCTTCTTTTAACGCGTTACATTCCAGAAGACGAAGCTAGAACGTTCCCTTATTTTGCAATTCAGGTACGGTCCTCGAGGTATCGATTTCAATTAAGGATCACCCTGTAGAGGCAACATTACCTTGAATTCCTCGAAGGCCTGTAATTTCTGATCGTCGCTGGAAACCAAGATAAATCGCACGGAACGAAATGAAAACCATTCGAACATTGTGATTGCCAGACATCAACAATTCGGTAGGCGTATGTATAATAATGTGCTTCTTCGTCTGTTGTACCGCCGTTACCAAGAGACGTTAATTTTTAATGGAAATCGATATTTTCAACGCGCGAGCACGTACTTCAGAAGTCAACAGAGACACATCCATTCGTCGCCGGGACATATTTCCAACTTCCAACGGGAAAGGACTTTCCACGAGTGCCACGAAATCCTCCAAAATGAAATATTTCGCGAATCATAACGGATGGCGTGATATTAAACGGACCCATAAAACGTTATTACGGCCGAACATTTTCGAGGATATCATCGTACAAATTGGAGAAGTCCGGGCAGTGGTTTAATAAATGAAACGAAATGAAAAAATAAATAGCACCTGATAAGATTGTTAATACTCACGCGAGTGAATGTGGCGCGATGCTTCACAAAAACAGTCACCTGAAATCAAAATTGAAAATTCCTGTGAGTCGTTAAAATTGATGCACAGTCGAGGCTGATAATTAATTCGAAATTACTGTAGCAATAATAATTTCCTTTCAAAGGTCGTCGAACGATAGATGTTCGCCATGATTCTGAATCAAACATTTATCCACGTTTCGTTTGTAGTTCAGGAATGTTAGTCAGAAATGTATAACGTCGAGGCGATCGCAAGGGACCATGCCTGGCCTTCGTCAATCGACACCCTGGACATTCGGGGAACGACGACGAGGCGACGGTCAGGCCCCATGCAGAAAAGGGTCTCAGTTTCGTTTTTGAAAGCACAAAGAGCCTTTTGAGAATAAGATATCCTAGCATGTATCGCGTGTACATTTATTTCTCGAATCCTTCTGTCTTTCTGTCTAACAGAAACGTATAAATATAATATGAACTTTCTTATAGTAGTTTATATTTTATTTATGTATACTTGACGAGGGTCAAATGCCATTTATTATTAAAAATCAGAGAGCTCTTTGGGACTCCTACAGATTAAATCTAAATAATCCGACTTTAGATTGATTAGTAATATTTTGAAAGCGTGTCGCTCGACGAATGTTTCAACCAATCCTTACATCCGTCTGCTGAAAGCTTTCACGAACACAATCGAGAATGACTGGAGGGTACACCGTTTCCAACGGACCACCTTGTGTGGTTTCCGACTCAATTATCCCGGTTCCTTCGCTTTTCGTCCTTTCACTCAACAGGAAATTTCACTTGGCGTTCAGACACGCTACCCCATCCATTACATTCCGCGCTCTATTTAAATTTTTGTTTACTATAAACATTATTATTTACTCGGGAAGCACACGTTCTTCAATACAAGATAGATGGTGGAAGTATTCTTTGCAGCTTCTTCATAGAATTCAAATAGAAAACAGACGTGTCGAAGGGGTCAAGCTTCCTGCTGTATCCAATATTTTTTTCAATCGAGGTTCTCGATTTAATTGCCATTATTTTCTGATATTTCGGTTTTTAAATACAAGTACTCCAAAGCTGTAATACAGTTTGGAGTATCACAGCTCCAAGTTCAGCTTCCCAACACCGAGTATAATAAATGGCCCTCGCTCTCAAAGTGCAAATTGGCCCTCAGGCGAAAATGGGTTTGACACACCTGGGTTACCCGTTTGCCGAAAGATTTCTCGTTGGCAATAAGAGGATACCCAGGCACGCGTTAAATTATAGTCCTTCCCTTCGAGTGGCCAACACGTGCACCGCGATCGGTCCATCGAGTTTCCGCGATCCTCGAATTCTTTATACCAACGAACTCAGCGCACGTGTCGCGTCAAAACTCTTCAGGGTGACGTCGAGAACTCGCTATTTTACAACGCCTGCCGTATCGTAATTCAAACACTCATCCGTGGTTCGGTATTCTCTCGGAACCTCGCGCGGACCCGGAAGTGGCGATATTTCATCGCTGTTGGCACAACGTGATCGTTTCAACGCGATGAAATTGCGACAAGGGAGATTACACGTGGCCGGAATATGATTTTCAACGATGGTCTGAGAAGCCAAACCCGATCTGGGGTGAAATCCTTCTTCGAAAATGATGGGAAATTCAGCGCCCTGAGTCTACCGTAGGAATTACAAACGTAACTAGTTTGTTTTGATTTATTTATTTGACCGTTTGAGTACTGAAGAACTTGTTTGTATACGTATATCGAAGCGCGACAGCGCTAACTCTTGTGTTTATACTAATTGATTGATCACCTTCTCATTCGACTCGACCCGCGATCCGTAACGCTGTTTGTTGATAACTCGCGAGCACGGCTCGGACGTCAAGATAAACATTTCCTTACGTGATATGGCGACTGTGTACGTTGGAGTGTGATTTTATGAAAAGTAAACGTGAAATCCAGACACCTTGAGCCATTTAACTACAGCAAAACTGTACTAACAAACTATTTCCACATATTGATTCGTGTTAGTTGTAAGAGTCTCGTCGAATACTCGAAAAATGGAGTGGTTCGTCTCGTATCGGCGAAAATGTCGAGCGCAAAGGGTTGAAATTCCGAGACTACCCCCTCGAAGAGTATTAGCTCGACGTGGTTCTTCGCGAACGAACGTGCGCCGGTTTCACAAGTTTGTCACTTGGAATGATCGTCCCTTTTTCACCCATTTTCATTTTTTCCCCTTCCTTTTACCGCCGCGCGCTTACGAACGGTTTAAATGCTATTCCTCGTTCGTGCCAATTTGCTGGATGAATTACTTCCCTGGATGGAATCGCAATGCGGATATTAACATGCACCGCCACGTAGGGCGCACCACGCTCCGCGCTCAACAAATAGAGAAATGTGACTTTGAAATTTCAGCCCGAGGGCTAAGTAGGGATTTTTTAACGCGCACGTTCACAGTTTTTCGGGGTATTATCCACGTACTTGCTTTAAAAGGTTGATCCACGCGGAAGAGGGTGGCGTCTTAGGGTGGCACTTTGTATGCTGCGACGATCGTTGACTCAAGATCGAGTTAGATTTTTAATTCCGATTAAAAGTGTAAACGTAGCATTTGTTTGCGTCGTTTAATGAAATTTCAGGAAACCGTTGCGACCAACTTTCGCGCTAAGTACTTCTTCGGGTTCAGATGGTGTCTATAACAATTCCACTTAGGCGACCTTTGTCAATCTAAACGTCCACGTTGATAGTTTCCAACGCAAACGACGTACGTTTAACTTTGAACTTCATCGCTAATCGAGTTTCGCCTCGTAAATTTCTATGCTAACAATGATCGCGTTACCAACCATTTTTCAGCGCCAAATTAGCCATTAGGGATGCCTTCTCCGCGCGAAATTTTTCAAATCGAGATTCCTGCATCAGCGAGGCACTGCGTTTAACAAAGTTTCGAAAGCTTTGTCGAAGGCTGCGTTCCGAACTCGATCTATTATAGAACGAACGTTTTTAGCGTATCGATGGCGTGTGAGCAACTGCCTAATAGAAGTTCCCCGTGCTCGATGACACGGTGAAATCTAAATAGTTCCTCGAACCTGCTGCGGTTCGTGTACCGCGGTTTTCCACCCCTTTCCACCTTTTCGGAGCGATGCTTTCAGAGTTAATATTCGCAGGACGCGCCAAATTGATAGTCAAAATATGTTCTAAATTGTTTGGTAATAGCGAGCGATGAAACTTTCATGTTAATCGTTGCTTATTATGGAAACGACGCTTCGTCGGACAGCGTGGGACAAACAAGACTCTTAAACTTATGAGTAACGGTACTGTTGTTAAACTCCGAGCGAAAGGAATTAACCGAGAGCACTGTTTTTTAGTTGCGTTGGTCATCCAACACTGTGTTTCAAATGCGGTTGAAAGAAATTAATGAAGAAAGCTCAAAATAAACTCACTTTTTTTTATGATTGAAAATCATTTACGAATAGTATGGATGCATATCTGAAAAATGTCACACTGACGTAACGCTTGATGAGTTGTCAGGGAAGGCGATCGATTTTTGGAACAGTCGACAGTCTGGGTGCATGTCTGAAAAATATCACGCTGACGTAAAGCACGATAATAACGATAGAATAAAATAAATCGCAAAAATGATTTCGCATGTCCCTTTCCAGTATTGATTTTCAATCACCCGATTCTTACGGTCGTCGTGGAATCTGTAGATTTTTATTTAAACTCTCCAATGTCTTCTGTTTTGTTCAATTACGTAGCGAGTCGACTCGCGTGTTGTTACTTCGTCGATACTGATTTCTAGGTCGCGAACGACGCATCGGGAATTTCGTATTTGCCATGACATGTTTCTCCGCAGATCGATTTAAATTGTTCGACAAGTTCTACTCGTTTCTTTGCATTAGGCAGGATTCCTTGGGCGAAACTCACCCCTCGGACGCGATCACGCGAGCCGAGCGTAAGTTCGTCGATAATGCAGGTTCGACCCTCATCGGGGTTGTCTTTTTTTTTAGTTCGTTAACATCGTATAAGAATCCCATCGTTCATACACGCGAGGGGCCGATTTTTCCTCTCATTCCACCCTTTTTTAGCGGGTGTATTTCTTCGATCGTTATTAATCACCCCCTTGTCACTTTACGGGCGAATTCAAGGTGAACCGAAACGAGGGTTTAATCGCTGTACAAGATGGAAATGGTCGATGCAGGAACGAAAACGATTGTTTAAATATTCATAGACAACTTTACGTGTGGATAAATTAAAGGGTGATCATTTCTCAATCTTGAACAGGTTATTAATTACTTACGTTTCAGTGTCATATTAAATATCTAAGAAATTATTAATGCTTTAAGTCATTTAAAGAAAAAATCGTTTGCAAGGTGCTTTATACTTATGAAGCTGAATTCTAAAAAGTTCTTACTCTCGCGAGAAAAGTACAGAAACGAAGATACATTAGTCGACGTTTCGGTCTATGGCAAGGGCCAAAACATGGTCTCATAATTGGCCTGAAGAGGGTTGTCATCGTATGCCGAAACGCCGACTAATAAATCTTCGTTTTTGTATCGCTTTCACGACCCTAAGAACTTATAACCTCCCTTATCACATCGCTCCAACCCTCTCGACCTCGATCCTTTTCCTTGGGCTTTGAAAAAATGTGTTTCACGTGCTTCAATTTATTGACCCCACTCGACCGAGTCAAACGATATTTTATAACCTTAGTATTAAAACACCTAGGCATCCCTTACTTTCGACCGCTTTAAAAATGCACAAAGGATCGTTCTATGCCAATGCTCGGTAGCTTCTGCCACGAAGTTGTAATTCGAATACCAACGTTTCGAACATTTCCAGGTGGAGGTATCGCGCGTATCAATCTTTGATTTTACCCAAGGTGAGTTCCTTCCAGATAGTGAACACCGAGGAAGACGAATGGCTGGCTGAAATCGAACGAACGCCCTTGCTCTGTTAGTTGAGTGGAAAATGTTATCACGAACGGAACGCGGTGCCTCTCGGCGATGGAGGATCTTATTGAAATACTCGAAATCCCAGTCGAGTGTCATTTGTCGTCGGGTACTTGTTGCGCGAAACACTTTACACGTGCAGCGACGTGGGTGGGAAATCACGTCGGCTGAGATCGATAAGGAAAGCAATTCGCAGCTAGCAGTCTGCTATTTTCGACGTATCTGTCTGTTGCCGGGAATGTTGATGGGTTAAACGGGACCTCATCTCCTATTGAAATTTTAGGATAGTTCCGGCAAAGTTACGGTGGCTGATGAGCGGAGGGATCTCTAGAGTTTCGCCGGTTTCGCGTTTAATTGATGCTGGTTTCAGGGAACGATATTAACGATGATGAATCATTTGGACATCTGCGCGCAGATATTATTGGAAAATTCTATCGCGAAAATGTAGTTATATTACAGGTTAATTTTATTATAAAGACGACGATGGACGAAAACTGCCAGAAATGTAATAAAAAGTGAAAATATTCAACGTTTAATTTTATAACACAATAATATTGAAACACAACAAACGCGATTTCAGTTCGTCGCGCATGTTGGGTCTATTCTTCGCGCTGCTTTGATCCAGGCTTTAATATGTATCATGTTTGCGGATATTGCATTTTTCGAAGGATTCCCTGCATTTCTCAAACCGAACGACCCCAGCTCCGAATATAACGAAACTGTAAAATTATGAGTAACGAGTCAGGGCAAAATGCGTTGGTGTACACATACGTATACTTCTGCTTTTATATCAAAACTGCCATTATTTACCATCGCGATACCTCGTAGAATTAAAATATATAGGACATTAAAGAAAACCTGCATATTTATACGTCACAATCGACGTACAGAGCAAAAAATAATTTATTTAAGATTCCTCCCTCAAAAGGTTAAATCTCCTTCCTTGTTTCCCATTCTACGTCGCACTATTTTCGCTACACACGAAATTATTGACTGTCCCCGCCTGGAAAAGGCATCTAAACATAGAAGCCGTCATTCGGCCGCGATCCGACCTTTTCCTCAGCCCCCATTATTTCTGAACTTTCTTCCAGAAACGACGGTCTATTCCTCGTCGAGTGCAAACAGATGGAAGCCTAACGTAGTTAAATTCGAGCCGTGGAAGCGACGTAGTTTCGCAATGGTTTCCATGGTTGTAAACAACCATCATTTCGTGCGCCGTGCCCGATGGCTTCCCGCCGAGAGGAAGAAGCATCGATGAGAAAACTTTCAACGACCACCGGTGCGCCGTTTCCCGCGCTTTCGTTTGTCTTCCGCAGCCGCCGCTCGGGAACTGCGCCTCGACAAATTGAAAACGATTCGATGCTTGCACCATCCACGGAACGCAATTCCACGAAACTTCGGACGACTTGAAAACACGCCGCGGGGCAGTCTACGCGTTCCAGTTAGCCGTTAAGTAGTCGTAAACAATTTGACGCGCGCTTGAAGCGAGAACAATGGCTCGATGGGCGTCAGAACGGGAAATTTCGTGGAAATGGGTGCGTCGAGCTCGAAATTTTCAATAACAAAAGAGATTTTCAGCTATAACGGATAATTCCCACAGATTTAGATCGGGAGATTTAATCAATTTTCTTGCGTTTGGTATCCAACGAAGGAGAGATTTTGTTAATATGAACGTTATTAGGCTGCTATTGCGCGTTGACTTGAAGATGTTTAGTTGCAGCTGTGTCACTGAGAAATACAGTCTATCTGAACGATTTGACGACGTCTTCTTAATAAGAAGTTCTTGTGCTGTTCGTCATCGAACAGGCGGTAAATATTAAAAATTGCAAGTTTCCTTTGGTTCGAAAGTAGGTTAATCATGGAATTTAATTATTCGGAGAATTCGCGGCAACTTTGACGCGAGAGACGGATTTTTATCAATGTAACAAGCACAGCGAAAAGAGTAGTTTTAATTTTTCCAGAAACACTTCATTCGGGGAACAAATTTCATTATCCAAATGAAAGGGGAACTTCCAGCGGAAAATAAAAGATAATTGGAAACTGTACGACGAATAACGAAACGTTAGGGAAGGAACGCGTTCGCGGTGCGCGAAACCCTCGTCACAATTTTCATTCGTTCGTGATTCTTGGAGCTGTTGAAGGCATTTAGACTTCACGGAGCGCATTAACGGTTGTTCGTCGATGGAATCGAGGGCTCGCCTCCGTTCTGAGGGTACTTTGCATACCGTACACACGGTTAATTTCATGGAAATCTCATTCCTTTAATTTGCCTCGCTAGAGGATATTTGCGAAGAGAACACACACCGTGCGCAATCTCGCGAACCTGCGAATCCTATCGTTTAATTCGTCGCGTGCTGAGTCGAAAAGGCTGCTTAATTGAAAAAACGTGGCGAAATCAAGTGGCTCCTTTAATTGACTTTTTTCTTATCAAACGCCTTCGAGATCTTTCCATGAATATCGGAAAACGTTAAACCTCGAGCCATCAAAACGTTTCATAGGATCGAATGGGAACTTTTCGCAGACAAATGTTAATTAAAATTCGTATCTGGACAACGACGAATGACAAGCCATACCCGTTATTCTATATATGCATTTTACAATTAAAATCTTAATTGTGAAATACATTGCTGGTAACGTTTCCTAAGCAGTTCGTTTCCATGAAAATCTCGACCTTCTGATTTCGCTGTAACAGTCGTCTTGCAACGAAACAGCGCGACGAAAATGAAACGCGGGTAATGGCGCGTGACTTATCGTCTTTACTCGGATTTTCGTATAAATCCGATGTTTAGAATTTCATTAGTCTCCGTCACGCCCGTTACTGCGCTTAACGAGTTCTTAATTCCAGCGTTTACGAGGACGTAAATACTATTAAAATTCTGTTAACGTAACGAATTCGAAGGAAACATATAAGATTAAAGAAGACCGTACTACTCTCGGAATTAATGTTTAACTGCGAGGAGCTTTTATTCCAAAGCTAACGAAACATTAATTTCATCTTTCAGAACCAGTGCAAATCGTTGCAAGCAATTTCCCTAAAGCTACTTAATCGCATCGTCTCTTCCTCAGTTAAGGGACATGGAAGCATTCCTTGCTTCGAAGTACCAGGATCGATATTCGAGGACTAGACAAAGGATTCTTTCGGTCAATAATAAAAGCTTCCTCCCAGTAACGACCCAATTAATGATGACTTTAATATAATCACCAGACTCTCCATTAGCGAGAGGTCTTCGAGATTTCGCGTTGCAATGTCGCGCAGACCAATCGACGTACTTAGCGAGCTTTCCTTGCGTGCGGGATATATTAGATTTCGAGGTTGCTCAAACAAGGAATCGAATGACTGAGGCACGTAGCAATCGCGAAACTGGCGAGTCGTCTCGGTGGCATTGAAACCGCGTATGTTTAATAGTCGATAATGGAACCGGCTGAATGGCAGCATAACCAAATTATGCTGTCGGCTGGTTGCCTCGTGATCTGGAAAACAATGTACACGGACGAGATGCGTGCCCATTGTGCGTGTAATTCTCGAGTCCGCCATTGTAAGAGGACCAAGAACATTTTTACCGTAAACTGTATCGCTCTAATTTGAAACTCTTGCTACGTTACTGGTATAATTAGAACGTAGAGCTTGGTAGGTCGTTAAACGATCGTAACTTGAATCAATGTTCCCTAATCATATCGGAATCGACAGTAAAAATTGCGCGCAGTAAATTCTGAAAGGATCTGAAAATGAAATTGAAAACGAAAAAGATTTTCTCAACTGCGGATCTTGATTCACGTGAAATAACTGAAGTTTCGAACGATTGAATCTTTAAACATCACTTTCAGGATGTAATGCCTCCAGGGACGGTAAACAATAACTATGACGGAGGGGATGGGTAACGATAACTTTTCTTCAGGATCCTGAATCGCTGGGGACCAGGATCGTTGTTTTCGATCAAACTCACAACTGATTGGAACCTTGTAAGTTTTATCGAGATCCAGTGTTTCCATTACCAAATTTTGTATCTCTTCGATTCCTATTTCCTTTACGTTTATCCTCTAGGATTAATAATATTGGGAGATTAATTTGCAATATTCGATGGCGTACGGTGCTCCATTGGCCCGATGGAATCGATGTTACTCCATGTTAATCGAAGGCAGAACTCTGGTGTACACGTTCCTGTAATAACTGATGTATTATTCAATATAGCTCTGCGGTAACGTCGTTAATTGATATATTTGGCGGTGATTCGAGGACCTCGCCTCGCGAGGCCGACCTTTCGTGTCCTAATGTAACGGCCTTGACCAAACCAATGCCTCCTTTATAAATCAATATCATGACTCGAGCGGTAAAAATTGTAAAACCTCGTCGCGGTTCTGCTCGAGATTCCTTCGAAATATTCTGTTCACTCAATCAATTTCAATTTAGCTACCGCATACATTACATCGAATGACCTGCAACCATCGGTGCCATCCGTGACAAGATAATTCTGGGTTTCGCGAATCACTGTGGTTCGTATATTAAAAAAATATATGTTTTCTTGGAGTATGCTTAAAGCATTCAAAGTTTAAGGGAAGTATTGTCAATGGTAGCCGAATAAGAAATTCGTAAAGTAACCAGTGTTCGAGAGTCGATAGCCTCGAAGGAACTATCCTGAGACCAATTTTGGGGAATTTGTAATAGGAAACGTGACTAATGTAGAAAGGTCAAATTTAGACACAAGAATGTACGGACTTTGAAGAATACCTTGTAAAATTTTTAGAGAGAAATATTAGAAAATGAGTCATTTACCATAGGTCCTCCGAGTATTAAAAGACAAATTTTTTGGAAGCGCTGGCCAACACAGCGTGTTTCATAGATGTTTCAGGTGCATCTGAATCCCGAGTCAGAGGATCGACACCGCGGGCAGGCTCACCTGAACGTCTCGAGGATCGAGCCAGGTAGCTTCCCAACCCCTGGTGCCAGAATCTTCGACGGCGAGGAAAACACGCGGGAAGAAGAGGAATGGTCCCTTGGGCCTTTGGCGTGCCTCTCGTCCTTGTTTCTGCTCTGGGTCTTCTGTTCAACGGTTACGTTCTCCTCGTGGTCCTTGGGCTGGGCAAGCAGGTAAATACCGACGAGTGATTCGAGGCTTTAAGTGAGATCCTCCTATGCCAGGGATTGCGGCTACATAGCTTCTTTAGGGGTCAACGTTGATACTGGCGTGTAGCTTGAGACATTTATGACCTCATGATACGGTTCACCGACTACCAATCATCTAGCACTGTCTACCAATCAACGAGCTCGTTGCGTGGTTCGCTGGTCATTAGACCTCTGAAGAAGCTACGTGGTGAAACTTTACAGTACCTTGTTCAAAGAACGTGACTTATACACGGAAGCTTCGGTTGATACGAAGTATGAAATGAATACGAAATTCATTCGCGAGTTATCGATGGTCCATTGAGTATGAATCCGGCGCCACGAGGCCATCCAACCGAGAGGGAGTTGGTTACTCGAAGACAATGGATCATCGCGTTACAGGAATAATTCAATAGGCTATCGGTCTTCCTTGATGGCCGTGTTACCGCCGACAGGGGACAGACAATGAAGTTCGATAACGCATGAAAGCCCTTCGCGATAAATCTCCGATGAAAATTTGCTGACCCAGTGGCAGCACTGGACGCGTCCAAGCTAATCGTGGTCGAGAATAGAAAAGGCATCGACGTGCTTCCGAACGGAAGCTGTTGCGCATAGTTTCAATCGAGTTTATTTGCGTCGAACCGATCCACGTTAGAATGCAGTTTGCGATTAGTTCGATCGGGAAACGCTATTGGTGAAGTTTCCTCGGCGTGGGTGATCGTGGCAATGTTTCCTCATTGTCGATGATACTCTTACGCAACTGGTAGACTGGTAGAGGATGAAGTAACTTTTATAGTCGAGAGATAATCAACGCAAACCGACGATACGTTAAATAAAATTAATATACAGCTTCTGGATATTTGATCAGAGTTCTAGAAGACGAAGGTAGACAACGTGAAACTATAGGAGTGTTTTCCGGTATCGTCATCTGAGATATGATCGTACCAGTTTTCCGTGTATACGAAGGATTCCACGAGAAACAAATTGTATTATCTAAAGTCGGTGCGTCACAAACGCCGAAAATTCTTGGCACAATCCGACCCCCTTAGTCCGCGACTAGTTTGTGCCAACAAATATTTTCAACTGACCTTTTGTAATCGAATCATTAATTCATGTCGCGATTCGTACGTTCGGCGCGTGGTATTGAATATTTCACGAAAACAATCTTAATTTGGTACACCAACAATAGCTTTGACCCGATTGTTTAACAAATTACACGAACTTCAAAATATAGAACAATCGATTCCAATAAAATGTTATCTCTCGTGATCCCAGATGATGATACAGATAAACGGTTTGATAACCGTGTAGATCGTCGTAGGACCGAATGAAATGATCATAGATCGAAATACGTCATCTTTGCAGGAATGAAAGGATATAAGAAACGATATATATAAACCCTGATCCGCTTACAGCTGGATTTCCCGAAGCTTTTCTATTAGAGTCTTTCAATCCCCGGCGAAGAAATTAATACGGGGTTAACGGGATTCGAAATGGATTCGCAGAGTTCGATGAGGCGCGATTTTTCCGATCGCGGTAATCCCACCCTTTTTAAAACATTTTGTTCTCCCCCTGTAAGAGAGCCACTCCTTTCGCAAGCATGACACATTTCTCGAAACGAGAAATGAAACTCGTGGAAAGGAGAGTGGCCACCCTGGAAATAGCCTCGCGCTTTTACACGAATCGTTTCACTAAGCGTTACTCGCCGATCATGGCAGGTCGAAGCTGTGTGGCGATGGTGGTGGCGGTGGTTGGAAAAGATCGCACGGTTTTCGATATAATATCGAAGGCCGAGACACTGAATGACAGCTGAGAAAGTAGGTCGCGTGGAATGCGTTCCTAGAGCTTTGAGATGCTTTCGGTAAATGTGATTGTATTGCATTCTTCCTGGTTGAATTTTCTTTTCAACGGGGACAAACGACTGTCGTACTTCCCAGACTGGCTCCCTCGCGTTATTGGATCGTGAGAAAATACTGGAGCGATACTTAGGGGAGATATAGGATGTTTCTTGGCTAACCATTTCAGGCTAAGAAAATTTTAACGTATAAACCCGATTTGTTTTAGACGAGAAAATATTTTATTCTCCAATTTGTTCTATCGAAAATCCTAATTAAAATTCGCCGCTCAAGAGGTTAAACAATGGACACTCAAACCGAACGATTTTTTTGGTCAACCTAACGCTTTCTAACACTTAAAACGTATCGTCGTCGATGACCAAGGGGAAGGGTTCCAGGGGAAGCAAAGCGTCGAATAGCGTGCAAACGGCGAGAAGCGTAAATTTCGAAACTCTCGCTCGTGATTAAGAACCCGGAGCGAGAACTTCTGACGGGGCGGGAATAGGAAAAGTTACGTTAACGAGTTTAACAGCGTATCGCCGCGATGTCCGCAGACGCAGCAGCAACAAACAGCCAATACTTTGTTGTTGACACACTTGGGCGCGGTGGAGGCGGCTGTCTGCCTGATATTACTGATCTTCGCCACTGGTTCCTGGCCCATCGCCGGCACCTGGTGCGTGCTACACGGTTTCCTCTTGGCCCTCTTACACCCAGTCGCCCTCTGGACCGTAACTGGACTAAACTGCGACAGGTGAGTCTCGCGATATTTCTCTCATCCCGACCATATATCCGCTGGAAACTTTTCATCGACGTTCAAGTTTGTTTTTTTTTTTTTTATTCTTTTTCCGACCCACGCAGCGGTTCGATACTTCTTACGTAACTCCTAGGGTGGTTCGTTTAATCTCGCGAGGAGGAGGGAACTTCTAGTGTTGCTGGTTGCATAATCGATGCAAAATTGTCCGATAACGAATAAATTCAACTTATTGCTTTTGAAGCCCGAGCCTCTTGAAACTCATTACGTGTATCGGTAGGGGAGAGAACGACTTTTTGAATAATAACTAATCCCACTTTTTGATATTTTATAAAGTGTCCAATATCTGGGGTCAAAATATTTGTCAGTTATCCATCCACCTAACACGTCGTATGGTCTCTGCGTTGAGGAATGTTTGTCAGAACGAAGCGGGATTTCCAGCAGAGTACGCGATTTGTATCCATAAAAGAGTTCGATCCTTCGACCGCAAAGTCGGTAAGCCGATGGATCTGGATTCCGGAGGTGCTTTATCACGTGGAATACGTGATATAAAAATCGAATCGAATCCTAAGCGACGGTTACGTTCGAGGGAACGTGGTTTCACGAGGTACAAAGCTGGCGAACCATTCAACGCTAAGATGTCGATAGAGGTCCTCGGCGTATTCAGCCGATATCACGTTGGTCGTCAACCGACGCAAGATCTTCGATTCAATCTGAAATTTCGCGACAGATCGCGTCGGTTCCGTGGCTCGTATCAGCCGTCACTAGAGGAACGTGAAAGACCCGAAAAATGCCTTTTAAATCACCCCGTGAAACGTGCCTCTGATACAGATAGCACAATGCGTATACTGATAACAACTGAGAATATCAAATAAGAGAAGAAGAAATAATAGGTATTATAATTAGAACCGTACAATTACAGTATGGCTCGTATTAGTAGAATCCAGAGATTGCTGTGAGCATTCTTTTTATTCGTCATCTATTATTCGAACGAATTTTTGCCCGATACGGTCGCGAGGATCTCTGACGTTCATCGATAATGAATGAATGCGAGACACCGTGTATCGGCGTTTGCTGTCGATATCAGACGGAATGGAATAAAATCGCGGACGCTCAATGAAAAGGTCAGGAATAGGGTAAACGTGCCAGTAATCGACAATGACCCACTGACCAATTTCTCGCACTTTTAGTGAAATATTAAACTCTGAAATGGCACTGTCTAGAACCAACCATTGGACGTGTAATCACACCCCTGTCGATGCACTTAGCCTTGCGCGACTCGGTGATCGACACGCCTAACGCCTAATCTCTTTTACCGTTCTTTCTTTGAAACATTTCCAGCACGGTGGTCTTACATTTTCCTTAACTTGTCGATTATTCGTATCTCTACCTACGACAGATATCGCGACACTTGGAGTGCACCGAAAGGTTGTATATAGGGATGAAAACTCGGTTAAAAATGCAGAGACGCGTTGCTCTTTTGTCGCCTGGAAATATCGCAGGACCTGATTTCGGTTGGATCGAAGGGAATATTTTATTCAAGAAGCTATCCGTGGATTTAAGCGGTTGCATTCCTCTCCATCAGCGTTGCGACCTTCGCGCTCGTCTTTTTTTTTTCATACCCCTATTCATTATTCATGCGCGCATATTACATACCGCCGATTTTAGACCGATCACTCAAGAGTAGCTGTTTCGGACGGGTTCCACCAACACACTGTCAGCGATTTAAAATTACTCTTTACTCGAACTGGGGTACAAAGTGATATATATCAACCACAAAAATTAAATAAAAGCGAGTTAAAGTCGTGGAAAACGGTACCAATTATATTTCTCCTTGTTTCATGAAAGAACTACTTTTGTTCCGCCTAACCCGTCGATCCCGTAACCCGCATTTATGCGATTTTTGCGCAGGTATTACGCGATAGCCGCGCCTTTGCACTACGCTGCATTGGTCTCGCCACGACGGGTTGCAGTCGGTCTGGCTGCATCTTGGACAGGGGCGCTGCTTTTGTGCTTGCTGCCTTTCTGGGGTCTGGTCCCACCTTACAGGTTCGTTCTTTTATTTATAAGGCCGTGAACCTTCAAAGGAACCGCGAGCTGATAACGAACTTCCACCCTGCGTGGTTCGTGGCCGGCGAAACTTGTCGCGAGCGCGAGAACGAGCGTGTCGTTTCTAAAGAACCGATAATTGCTTCTTTGCGTGGAAAGGAGACCGCGAGAGCTAGGGTTATTATTCCAGTTAATAGCCCGGCTCCCTTATTAACAAACAAGTTTGGTCTGCTTTCTCCTGCTCGCGGGATTTCATTTCCGTTGAGCCTTTTCACCGCGACGAAGCTGCAATTAATTAAACTCTCAAAATTACGTTTCGGTACTGTCTGAAGTTTCCGCGTACAAAGAGGGGAAGGAGGAGAACGCTTTCCGTGGTTTAAACGTAAATGATTGCTCGGGGGATTAAAAAGACTGCTCCATAAATTTCCAATGGCAAACGCGTTCACGTTTTAAGCATGGATAAGATATTGTCCGACTTGCACTGCTCACAAGCTGATAGCGTCAGGCATGATTAAGTACAGAATAACAGTGGCTATAAATGTTATCTTTTCTAACTGAAAGGCTTGCTAACAGTGTTTTCTAATATTCTATAATATTTTATATGAAATAAAATTTGTTGTTTTTGGTTATTTCCCAAATCCCTATCTGACATAACCACTTGGACCTTCGTTCTTGCTGTCACATGCAGATACAGTCCGGGTCTGGGCTGCTGCGCCCCGGATTTTGGTAACTCCTCCTGGGGCCTCGCAGCGGTGCTTTACGGAGCAGTGTACGCGATTCTGGGTCTGGCACTGCCTGCAGTCCTCGTCACCGTCTGCAATTTGCGTGTACTCGGCATAGCGCGTTATCACCGACACCGCATCGCCAGCGCAATTTACGAAGTCACCTTGAGCGCTCAGGTGACCATCACCCACCAGCGGAATCCGTTTTTCGTCCCAACTGTCACGGCACCCTCTGCAGTCAGCCCACCCCGTTTTCACAGCGCGGCCAGCACGGTTTGTACATTTCCAGCTAGCGTAATTGTCTACCAGCACCGCATAATTCTCCCTTTGCGTGACGTTCTCTGCGCGAAGCCACTTTTCCCTGGACATCGTTCCGTCGACGGCGAGTCCTCGAGCCAACGGCTCGCAATTACGACCCAAAAGCCGCGCGTAGAGACCCGACGATCATTTCGAGCGGTGTCTCTGGTTTGGAATGTTTCACTGCGACTTTCGGACATTTTTTTGTTTGTTTGTTTGGGATCCTTGAAATTAACTTCAGATTTGGAATTTTCGAGTTGACGTTGACTTTGCCGTTGGACGCTCATGGAATTTTAATTAACCCCGAGATCCCAGACGCTTGCGTGATTTCGGAGAAGGTCATTCTTGTGGTTTACGATTAATTACGGATTTACAAGTGCTTGACGTAACTGTAACGTTTACGCGGGATTATTTCTTCTTGTGTATGCTATACGATAGGCTTCCATGAATGACAGCAGTGTGCGTTGCGGGATGTTAACAACGTTACCTTATCGAGTAACTAGTGAATTTAATGCGACCATAGTCTATAATGGTTCGAAGGGAGAATTTCGCGACATGGAATTTCGGTTTCGTGGATCGATAGTTCTAATTAATTCCGGGCACTCGGCTTTGGCAGTGCTTGCGTTTCATCCGATTGAAAAGTTAAATTGAATTTTTAATTATAGCAGATGAACCGAACGCGTCGATTCCCTGGATTTAAATTGATCAGGTTGATTGGAGGAGGTCTTAAAATCGCCCCTGAAAGCTAAGTTTCCATCAGGCAGATAGACCAGATGCTTGGTTTGTTTTTGCGATGAATTAACTGCCGCAGAGAACGTTTGAACGCTATCAGCCACGTATAAGCAACGCTTAGATCATCTTGTTAACGTTGCAATTTCACGCTGCTGTCGTTTTTTATTCCCTTGTCGTCGGATGCAGCGGAATTCGAGCCCGTGTGCAGTCGAGTTAAATTTTTAGGTAATGCAACTGGTCGGTTCCCTGTACCTGCTTTATTTCCCGTATTGCGGCCTGATCCTTTGGGAGGTTTGCGGCGTCGGCAATCAACCTCACCTCCACGATCACCCGAAGCTGGCTTCGTTGGCCTCCCTTCTACTCGCTTGTTCTCCACCTATCAACGGGCTCCTCTACGGCTTAAAATCACAGACTCTTAGACGATCTGTGCAGAACTACTGGCGGAAAAAGGCGACCAAGTCGGAGCTGCAGCAAGTAATGACCTCGATCTCGGAACAATTTCAGCCAATTTCGTTCCATTTAACTCCTTTTCTTTCTTTGCGCCCTTTCCGAGAACTCAACGGGCCGCGATCAGCGTTTGAGTAATATCGAAACTACATTTTAATGGGCCAAGAGGATTGGGCGGGGGGGATTCGAGAAAGCGTCGAAGTGGATAAATCGCGCGATTGTAAGATGCTCTGCGATCTATTTAAATGCGGACTCGTTGCAAAAGTTGTAGACTCGTACAGAGATGGAGAAAATGATCGCATTCCGCGATACGTTGCTCAATTTTCTACCGCGCGTTGACACGTCTCCTTCTCCCCGAGTACGATAACCGAAAATGGTTGGCGTCTATAGCAGTTCTAATTTAGGAGATCCAGGCAAGGACACCGAGTGCAGCAGGATCGAGAAGGCCGTCCGTGAGTGGAACAGGTTCTTTCTTCCCGTTTCCACCGTTGCAACGAAGGCTCAGCGAGGCGTTGCTGGCGCTGGGTTCCTGCAGAGCTGGGAACAGCTTCGAGACCAACAATCTCGGATTTCATCGAACCAGGCTGCAGCCTGCTGCCTCGTGCAACACGCTTCGAGTGCCAACTTCCGAATCAGGTTCGCGACGAGTTTCGATTCGTTTTCCCGTTTCATGAATTCCTTAATTTCATCCGAAACGTTCACTTTCCCGCCGAGAAATGATGGGACGCTTCTTTAAACCCTGAAGGCGAAGGTAGCAAACTGGTCAGACCTAGTGCGAGCGCGGTCAGCTTGATGGGTCCCCATTATCGAAGCGATTTCATCGGAGCGGACGCGGCCACTGGATGCTCTATAGCGATGAACGAAACCCCGAGAAGGAGTCCAAGGATTCTCATTACCCGAGCATGCAGCGAGGACAGCCAGGACGGAGGAAGTCCACTGTTGAGGAAGCCCTTCCTCTCGAATGCTCTTCCGTGCGATAGTATGTCTTTAGCTTTAGCGATAGTAAGCTTTACCAGCTATTTCAACTGGGTCATAGGGATCGTGGTAGCGTCACGGTGGATACTTTGTCCTTTAATCAATCTTTGGAAGATTCTATAGCCAATTTTAATATTCCTATATGTAGCTCGGGTACCTCGGGATTGCTAAACCTGTACTGTAGCTACAATCAAACATAGCTGCAGCTCCTGAGGGCTCGCGTAATCGTCCTACGTTTACGATCGATCGATCCCCGAAATACTTGACGATACCGAAGAAAATTTGAGCATCGCTCACTTATTGTCACTTCACGTTATCGCTAGCTTTCATTGCCAGTTTTTCTCAGTGTCGTAGAATTGCTAAGGACGCGAATAGCAGACATTCACACTTGCTCTTTTCTATGATGTAAAAGAACGGAGATGGCGACATTGTAGCACCGGAAGCGACAGCAGCACGGGCAGCAGCGAAGCGAGCGTGTGGACGACGGGAGTCGCGCAAAAACTGGCCAAAGCCAATGTAAAAAATACATCCGACATTTGGCCGTCGTCGCGAAGGTTCGCGAGGGGAAAGAATTCGGAGGAGGGGGCATTTTTGGTCGGCATCAGACCGAGCAATAACAGCCAAAGCAGCGACACCACGGATACGACTGCTACGACCACCACCACGACTATGCCAACAAACACAACCATGATGGTAAGCGTGAGAATCGAACTCTGGTATAGCACATAAAGGGTTAATCGTGCTCGCAGGAGAACGGAGGCTACCGTGATAAGAGCAAGGAGGAGCCAGACGGCAACAAGAGGGACAGAGATCGCAGCGAGAGCGACAACAGCTGGAGCAGCGTCGACGACATCGACTCCAAGGAAATGGCAGAAAAAAGTATGGAGGAGGACAATCTCGAGAAGATCGAGGAGGAAACGGACGAACAAAAGTGCAAGCAATTAAGGCGGAAATCGAGAACGATTCGCAAGTCGGACGTTCCTCAGGATTGCAAAGAGGCGGCGCAGCGCAGGCCTCTTCTCGCCTCGTCCTCTTAAGCTCGATTCGAACGTACCTTGCTCGCTCTAATTTTTTCCAATTGTTTCTTTTTTTTTTTTTTATCGTTCACCCAATCGAGGCAATAGACGTCCACGTGCTCGTTCGAACCAACCGCGAATGATAATCACTCGTGACGATTTCGCGAAGCACTCCCCCGATCGAGCGCCACGGTTCACGATGGAGCGTGTTATTTTTTTAAGAAACGTCGCGACTCGAGGCAGACCCCGTTATGCTCGATATCACTCGCAATATATCGACATATCCTGAAATTATATTTTTATACTTCCTACTCGACGAAGAGAGCAGCGTAAATGACAAAACCGCGACTAGAGACGCGCTCGCGAGCAGACTCGCAAGCCCCCTAGGGCGCGGAGGCTGATTAAACGCGGCCAGTGTAATCTCGACGAAAAACTTGTCCCAGGCAACTCCGTGGAAAGTTGATCGCCCAATCATCCCTGTACAAGCGGCGACAACTACCCAGGAAAGTTTCGCGCCGGCTCGTTGTAATAATTTTCTTCGCTGCTACGCCGACGATACTCGTCGACGGAACTTGGTCGAGGAAAACTCGCGAGGTGAAAAATGGCACGACGAAATAACGAACGCCCGAGAAAGTTCTTTCGACAGCAGAGGTGTTTACGAATCTACGGGATCCGATCAGTGGACCAGGGGTCGGCAACCTCCTCGAAGAAGAAGACAAAATTCCTCGTACAATGTTTGTTGTTAGGACCTCGAAGCATTGATAGGAAATTAGGTTTTCTTCATTTTCAGAATAACGTAAGCTAAATCGTCACTGGTTCTCCGATTATAAACTGAAGAATCTAGATCGACTCACTACGATATGCACTTATTTAGTAAATAATCGGAAGATCTACGATCAGGTTGCTGACCACTTTCAGAGATCACTCGACGAATCCTCTAACGTTTTAAACCGCGGTTCCACGAATCGTTTCGGTACGAATTTCTAACAATTATCGTTCTCGTCCCTTTGCAAAACGATGTACGATAATATCTCCTACCGTTTCTTGATGTTCCTAACGAAGTAAAAGAGAGAAATTTGATGTTCGTCTTCGGTTCTAAGTCCGATTAACCGTGCAATAAATATTTAACACAGATGCAATCGTTTGTCTATAATGTATAGCTCGATAAAGTAGTCATATATATTTTTTTAAGGAAGAGATTAATTTATTTTAGTTTAATTTAAATTAATTTGTGTATCTATTGTAAATAAATTTTATTTATGTATATACCGTAACGCTTTTTGTTTTCTGTGATATTTTTATCGATTCAAGAATAAAACGCGCAAGGAAGAAGTTCAAAGTTTGTTTTTCTGGATTCTATATCTCTGTTCGTGCAACGCTAATACAATGAACATGTAAAATACGATACTCGACGAACAAAAACATTGACAATCATAATCATAATACTTGTATGTCCGACGCACATGATTGTTGATTATTATTTCGGAAAGTATACGTGTATACACTGTATGCACTGTATACGAACGTTATTGTCAAATTTCTGTCTTCTGCGAGGAATAAAAACCACGTTTCGACGTTAATTTCATTGAAAAACACCGACAGACGTCTCGGTTCTTCGAGGAATGAAAATTCGCATAGTCACGCGTCGAAATAGGAATAGAAAATTAGACGATTCATCGTTCGTTGAGGAAATTTCGCGATCGACCTGCAGTTGGATTAACGCGCGCGGTCGCTGATCCATGTAATTGATAACAAACGATGGAAGCATTGAAGCGATCACGCGGACGACTAATAAACGTTAACGAAGAGCGGCGTATCATCGTGCGAACTCTTTTTACTAGCGAAGTTTGTACAGCTGTTTGTGAATTGTGATCGACTACTGTGTTTGCACCGACACGGTGATAATATGCAATTTAGGTGTAGGAAGAATCACCCAAAGTTAACCGACGTTAATCCTGGTGGTTACTGGAATTGATGTTTCAAAGATTTTGTAGAACGCGAGATTGTGTGCGCGAGCATCTGTATGCGTGCGTCTGTGTACTCCCGTGGCGATTAGGCACATACAAGCCAAAACGTTTTAGTTCCTGACAACACATGAAGTACGAACCATGTTCATTTTCATCCCTTTGATAGAATATCGCGGGTAAAATTAGAGGAGATAGTTTAGAGTCAAAATTGGTCTAAATTAGAACATCTACATCGGGTCAGTATTTCTCCCTAGTTAGAAACATCAATTTCGACGCAAAAGTACAAATCTCATTACGAGGAAAACGCAATTTCCTCGGTTTAAAGATCAGCTAGCTGTCCATCGTCGATGGTTGATGTTGGAAGCCACGTGAATGTATTTATCTTTAATTCGCGTGCTCGAGCTATGGCTTTTAAATTCGTCAATTAGAGCACGATAAAGCGATCTCGTCGTTTGTCGACTTCCGTTGACACGGCGTGTTACTGTACCTAACATTCCGGCGTGAAGAACTTTATCGGGTTCGGGTGTTGCGTTAATGTTAATAATAATAAGGTATCACCACCTAAAACGATGTCTGAGTGTATGTTGTTAGTGCAAATAAAGAAATTATTTGAAAAGCATTAGTTGCTTCCTGTTCTTTACTTTTCTTTAATATTATTCCCACGGTTCGATTAATGATGGCATGTACCATTTTAAATTTATTATCATACTCAGTCTTGATACAACATAACATTGCATTTTTATTACCAACGTCCTTCCACTTGCTAATGCATAACATTTCTCCACATTCGTTCCATTGAAGTCGACGAAAGATGAGATAAAAGGCAATTATTACCGATGAATTATTTCTATAATTTCATCGATGATAAGTTTACCCATCGCGTTTTTTTTACATTAATATCTTATACTTTATTCCCATTTCACTTCTTTCGTTTGTACGGTAAACACTCGTTAAGGAAAAAAATCGATTCGGTGCTATTATCTGGTACTACGATAACGACAGCGCATTGTATGCAACGTTTCAGCTCCCGTCGCTTAACAAGGCGCACGATAAAATGACTAAACTTGACATTTTGCGAATCGCTATTATGCGCGAGTCTTCAACTACCATACAAACTTGCAATAGATTCCCAGGGAGGATGGCCCCTGGATGCTTTCATGTCGATGGACCGCACAACCGCTAACTCTCAAACCTCATTTGTGTGTGTAATCAGGCTCCAAACTTAATTTCGACTGGGAGATTTTCGACCCGACACTGCTATCGAATTATCATCCCGGGATGACGTGTTCGTCGAAATTCAAATTGTAAATCTTCTAATCAATGTGAAACAACGTGGAACGATCCATGTATTGTAATAGAAACGTAGATGCAGATAAAAATTGAGTGGCTATCTTTAGGTAGAATAAAAATCATTTTCTCAAATCAAGGATAATGCGATCATAACATGTGAAGCGTAATACGATGACGTATAAAAGCGATAAATTATGCGAAATATAATAAAATATATTCTATCTTTGAAAGACAGTTCAGTTCTACGTTGTTTTATAAACGTATCTGCCTATGCCACTGAAACCTGATTCTATTATTTTGAAAAATTCTGTATTCTAGAATTACAAATCCGAAGAGGACTCTCGTAGGAGTGAAAAACATTTGATCGAGTAAATCCTCCAAAAAACGTGTGTTATTCTTTTTTGGAGAGGAATTCTGATACCCAATGTTTAATTTCCAGCTAATTACTACCAGACTTCTCAATCCCCGTACGTTGACTCAAGGAACGCGGGAGCAACGGTCCGCAATCGTCGACTCACGCATACCATATCCTTTTCGACCAGAAAAGCTCGTGATCCATTTGATATTACAAAAAGTGTGCGTGGGCGTGGCGTGAAACCACTGTAGAGTTCAATGCGAGAAACAAGGCCTCCATTTAGGATTCCCCGAGTCTTCGAACGCAACCTTGTCCTCCGTCGTCTGGAATTCAAATAAGGGGCATTAAATTCAATGGCGGGGGGCAAGAAACCGATCCCTTCTACCACGATCGGGGCCTCGCAAACACGTTTCGAGATGTTTTCGTCGAGAGTTCAGCCGCAAGGCGAACAATCTCGCCGCAGCACTGCGTGATAAACCGCGTGCAGGGACGACACGTTTGATGTCCCAAGTCGCAACAGGTTTACTCGTACGTTTACGGCTTCGTTTTTCGTCGACAGATCGTGTCTAACGTCATTTCCAAGATCGTATTTGGGCCTAGTGTATCATTAGTACCATCCAAAGACGGCGATGAAAGAGTCAACAACCTCGAGGAAGATGCACGAGCTCTAATCAAGGTACCAAGAACAATCTTTTTTATTCTGGTTTGAAGATTCGAAAAGACAACGCAATCCTATTCGATTTAGTATATTGATTTGGACGAAAACCTCAAGTTTAAATGAAGGCCAGAAATCAAATTTGATTGAGCAGTTTCTTGATTTGAAGTCTCGATCTAAAGTTTTTGGAGTTGCTTCATACCGACTGACACTGACTAGTGCTTGTTAAAATAAATTAATTAACATTAATAATATCCATTGAACGTTTCGACTCGTCCTGTGGGTTATCGTCAAGTGTACAGTTATAGTTCGTTAACCCACCATTGCCTGCCAAGGACATTTCCGTTTGTCTCGTTTTCTTACATGATCTCTAACACAACATTTTTTACACTTGAATTTTCTGAAGTAAATAAATTATTCTAAGATTCTAATAACTTTCTACAACAATTCATATACGTTAGTTCTGCATATCTTTGGACATAGAAATTCGGAGTTGTAAACTACGACACAGCGACCAATTATTTTAATTTTGTATTGCATAAGTGCGTGAGAGTATTTTTGCGATACCTTTATCTTCACTCGTATTTGGCCAAATGATTTACGCTGATCGACAATCGTACAACGTAACTTTTTAACTATTCGTTAAAGTCTGGAAGTACTGAAGAAACATGACGCGGAGACACAGTTTTGCGAAAATCGAAGAAACGAGGAGAGAACCGAGGTAAGATGGCTAAATTATGTTTTCTAATGCTGTATTTCTATTTATCAGTTTTATCAAATTTATCGAACTAGTGGCGTCACTAGTTTGCATACTCGCCGCGCACTGAAACGAGCATGGTACTCGGTTATGCTTTATATTCTACGAATTTTATTTTATCTCTGAGAAAATGTTGATGTATAATAGTTGATGGCGTTGCTGACGTGTATATTCAAAAAAAAATATTTCTGTTGGCGAGATGAAAATACAAATTCAGATTTCTTTTATCGAGTGACCTTTTTAAAGCATGTTACGTTATAAAACGAGGCGGCGCAATCGTCGAAGCGTTCTCCCGAATCATACTATACAGTGCTTAGTGGTTCCTATAATCGTCGAATATTCGCTATAAATTGTCGCAATTGCATGCCACTTCCCTATAGTTCGTCCGCGCTCAACGACCCAGATATATAAACTCCTCTTAATATGTTCACCGCTATGCTAAATTCGCGTGAGTCCCGCCAGGTCATGGCCAGAGACGGGCCAACATTACTTGTTTAGAAATCAACAAATAAATGTACTACAGCAATTTATTTAACCATGTTCATTAGATTGAACAGTTCCACAAAAAAGTTTGTATGCATTCAATGCAAAGTGAGATGGATTTATTAAATTTATATATCCCTTTTACAATGAACTTGGGCCAAAGTGTAAGAGGCAGTAAGCAAGTCCTTGTTTTAGTCATGTAGAAAGTTTTGCGTTATAGTCTTGAATAAATCTATTCAGGATCTAACTTCAAAACAGAAGAAACCTATAAAAGTAAAACAAACTAACATAAGCGATGTAAAGAAGCCATGATAGGTGCAGTAATTGCTATTCAGGAGCTATCAAGACACTACAGATCCATACAATGTTCCAATTATATAGTCATGTAGGAGGTACAAGTCTGATTCTAAGATTCTACGAGTCTCTATTTGAATATTTACTTAAAAAATCATTTTATATCTACAGCACATGAGACAGACATTGTGTTACTGTCTAACCCTCAAAGATTTATACTAAATTTCTGGAAGTCACGTACTAATCTCACTACTATCTAAGAAATGTTAGTAAATCACCAAAACTTCAAAACATAACCTCAAATGTAACCAACGGTTCTCGTTGGTTAGAATGTTGGGGTATGTAATAAAAACGAGTGACCCCTGTAGCTAAGGATCACTATAATGTGCACGCGACGAGACGAATCCTGCGCAAATGATAACGAACGCGCAAACTCAGATTGATTTTCTCCGGTCAGCTGACGTTCAGCCATCGAACGATGCGGTTAACGTTTCGTACGATTTTCAACGGTCAATTTTAGCTAGCGGTAGAAACGAGATGGCAAAGAGGTCCTCGGTAAAACGGTATCGGGAAAGGTACAAGATTAATCGGTTGTAAATGGTGATCAAGAATCGTTTGCTTCGCATTGTGAGTGTTCGGTGATACGAAAACGAGAACGCTATATGTAGAACCTGTCAACTCGTGTTCCGTCGAATCGTCGATAGATGGCGGTAGCGATTAATTTTTCGATAAGAAAATGGTTAACTTTGCATGTTTTCTGATTCTCTCTTGTAGCAAAGAGAAAACATGACCTCGTCACCCTCGTCCAGCACCAGTTCCGCGTACGCCAGTACCGACGATGTTCGTCAGTATTATGGCAACGACAAACGAAACTTCCTCGATTCAGACGATGTTGGAACCGCTCGACTTTTGCGTTCGTATTCGCCTGGTCGCAACAGAACGAGCGGATTCTTCACGAGACACTTTGTCAACAAGTGAGTTGCTTTTCTGACAAGTAACTCCATGATGAGCAACATTTCTAACTAGATAAACGTTTCCATGAAATTTGATCTATCTCTGCTCTGTTTATTCGTTTCAATGCGAAACTGCGAAGGACTCTCAAAATTCAAGTGTTAAAATGCAGCGCAGATGGCGCTTTCGCCAATCGTACGTGAACACGTTTAAAACAAAAGATGGTTTGATTCGTCAGCGTGACAAGTCGCGGTTTCAAATAATCGCTCATTGTTGACGTTGATATATCACATAATGAAAATAACATTCGATAACGTTAATTCGGAAACGTCATGCAAGAATGAACGAAAGCAAGCAATATATTGAAACAGCTTATTCGTTCTTAACGTCACAAGTCTAAAAAAATTCAAGTTCTCCTGCTCGACACACAAACGCTGCATAAACAACTTTGTATCTGAGTTTGCGTGTTTCGTTATTGCACAATATGTTAAGCATAATATGTTCAAAGTCCACTAATGGATATTCAAAATAAACTGGTTGCAGTAGAATTAATAGATTAGCAATAAAGTGCACTCACCAAGTGGAGATCCACGTAACCTTGGAAATCACAGGTCCTCTTTTCGATGATTTCCTTATAGTACTCTGAAATCAATATCGATTCGATTGGTACATTATACGAATAGTATTTATTATAACTTATTTAGGCAATTACCCACTAAAAAAATCAAGGATTTACTTGAATAAGATTTCCATAATAAGAAAGTACCGCTTCGTTGCACTCTCACTCGTAGACTAAATCGAGATCGTAGAATCGATTAGTTGTAGAATTCGATATACATATTCGATGACGCGTTCGTATCGAAACGTTACTAGAAATCAACTTTCGATTTGTTTCGATAGCTCCCGCCAAAGCGCATATTATTTCAAAAGAATTCAAATTATAATTTTGACATAGAATCTAATACGATCAATCTTGTTATAGTTCAACAATGATTAATTTTCAGGTTTTACCTCACAACTAAAAATATTATAATAGTTGGTATAGTATTGGCAACGATGATTCTCGCGATAATAGCGATTTGCAGTATTTATGCAATCAACAGCGAGTTGGTAATACAGGAAAACGAAGTAGTACCACCTGATCCTGAAGAAAATTTACCTCCATCGTGGAGTAAGCTGAGAGTATTTAAACGAGGGGCTGTTTGCGCGGATGGTGCACCATGCGCTGCTATTGGAAAGTATGTAAAATATAAGACGATATATTACAATTAGTATTATCTCTCTTAAACAAACACAAAAAGTTATACCACCACGATCCTTTGCAGAACGATTTTAGAGAAAAATGGTTCAGCGGTGGATGCTGCTATAGCTTCGATGATTTGCAACGGTCTCGTAAATATGCAAAGCATGGGTATTGGAGGTGGATTCTTTATGACAATTTACGATAAAGCGGCAGGACGTGCATACACATTGATCGCAAGAGATCGAGCTCCTTTGGCAGCCAATGCTACCATGTTTGAAGGAAAACCCAAAGAAGCATCGTTTATCGGTATACTTTTTAGTTACTTTTTTTTTCTTTTTTTTATCTATGAAACATTATTTTAAATCGATACTTCCACGAATACCATCAGGTCCATTAGCCATCGGCACTCCTGGAGAAGTGGCAGGTTACTGGGAAGCTCATAAACGTTTTGGTAGATTACCTTGGGCTGATTTATTCAAACCTACGATCGACCTGTGCGAGGAAGGGTACAACTTGACAAATATCCAATACGACGGATTCAGATATAATTCGCAGAATATTTATAAGGATCGCGTACTAAAGTAATCACATCCACTTTAATTAATTTTTTACTACTCTGACGGTATAGCGTTTATAAAATATGCTTATTTTCAGGCAGTTGTTCGTCGATCCGGAGACTAATGATTTCTACAAACCAGGATCAATTATCAGGCCAAAGGTACTTTGCAAGACCCTGAAAATGATTGCTGAAAACGGCGCGTCAGAATTCTACAATGGTACCATAGGCCAGCTTCTAGTGAAAGATTTGCAAGAAAAAGGGTCAATAATAACGATGAAAGACTTGAACGAATATAGGTAGATGTTATCGAATTAACTGAATATTACAAACTATTTGCAGGCTGCTAAATAGTAATTACTTGTAGAGCGACGTGGGAAGAGCCACTGCAGACAAATATCTCCAATGGAATAAAAGTGTACACTGTCGGTATGCCTGCCAGCGGAGGTCTGCTGACGTATATCTTAAATATTTTAGATAATTTTCAATTCTCCACCGATAGCATAGCCGATTACAACCGAACGATTCTTACATATCACAGAATCATAGAAACATTCAAGTACGCTTACGCGTTAAGAAATGACATGGCTGATAAAGACTTCGTTGACATGAAGGAAGTGAGTAAACTCGTGACCAAATAAAATCAACACACGAATCTTGCAGCTGAATTATTTTCTAACTTGCCATTATGGTTCGTTTCTCCAAGTTAACCGAGAACCTGACGTCGAGGAGCTACGCGTACAAAACCCGAATGAAGATAGACGATCATAGAACGTGGGATGATCCAAAACATTATGGAGCATCTACGCTAAGCGTTGCGAAGGATCAAGGAACCGCGCACGTTTCAGTATTAGCACCGAATGGAGACGCAGTATCAGCCACTGGTACAATTAATTTCTAGTATGTTCGCTTAGCAGACACGTACTTCATCGCTCCGTTTTTTTCCAAGGTAGCACAAGAAAACTAATCTATTCCAAACGATTCTTTACTTCGGTAGCTTTGGAAGTGGAATAACCAGTGAAAGTACTGGAATATTACTAAACAACGCAATGAATGATTTCGGTATACCATCGACGATCAGCTACTTCAACATTCCACCTAGTCCAAATAATTACATTGCGCCTGGAAAGAGACCTTTGTCATCGATGGTACCCTCAATTTTGGTTGACTCCGATGGCAACGTGAAAATGGTCATCGGAGCCTCTGGTGGCACTAAGATCACTACGACTGTTTCTCAAGTTAGTATTTGGACAGTGTTACAGGAAATAAGAAAGAATGAAGAATCAGCTATGCGTTTCGTAATTTCAGATAGCGGCCAAGATCATGTGGATGGGACAAACGGTGAAGGAGGCCGTGGACGCACCGCGAATACATCATCAACTGTTCCCAAAGGAGGTGGCTTACGAATACGGCATTCCAAAGCAAGTGATAGATGGTTTAAAGAAGATAGGTCACAAAACCGCGAGATACAGAATCCGCGGTAGCGTGGCGTGTGTAATTTTCGTTGATAACAATACCGTTTATGCGAACGCGGACTTTCGAAAGGGCGGTGACGTGTACGGGTTCGATTAAACCCATTCGAATAATTATCGATAATATATAAACAGTATCTTCCAGTATAAGGTATAGGTCTTTAAACATAAAAGCCAATGTTGACTACAAGTATTGTTTCATTCTTCGACACTAAATTTTTAAATCTTTGACTTTGAAAACTACGTTATAAAATTTGTCCTATATGAAATTGTGCGAATTTGAATGTTCTCAATAAAGTTTTTCCACGTGTTACCTCTACACGTAATTCGTTCATTTTCTTTTACGTTTCAATCTACCATATTCTGGTATGTAAAATTTACTGAACATGCGATACAAACGATCTTTGTTTCATAAACGTAACGCCAACGGAATTGTACCGCGTTATTGATCGAGGGGACAATCGTAGAATGTTCTAGAAAATTTCAATTCGAACGAGCAAAGCAATAGTCGATACTATCCGGCTACATAATTTGTTGGGCTCCGTGCAGCTCATTTTTATTATTGTATTATGTTTTCTACTTCATTTGTGTGTTCGCTATAACGACGAATATCAATTTCTATAAATCTATTAATAGTTTCGAGAAAGTAGTTTGTAATTTCCAGTTATAGATGTTTCTACAAATAAAGTTTAGAAAAATGGAATGCAACGGCTCGACCGTAAACATGTATAATATTCACGGAGGAGAGACTAAAATGGTAGGTCGTAGATGGCGTTCAATGTTGCTATACATTCGCAGCCTTTGACATTCTCTACCTAACTATACTGAACTATACAGTAACAGGTAACAGGATTAATCGCATAACGAGATTATACGCGTACGCGGTATGCTCCCGACCGATTCTAATTTCACATGGTCGACAATTTCTGACAGTTTCGTATTGCCTTACAGCTAAAAAACTACGTTTCAACTTCCATATGCTGAGAAAATGACAAGCACCTACCACATGTGGCACAAGTATCGAACATGTTGCATTTTTTACGATAAAACTGTGCAGCGATGTCGCGGTTAATTTTTTTTATTTATAACCTTGAACAAACATGCTACGCCCCAAGGTGCAATGTTTTTACAGCTCGTTGAGTCATATTTCCGATAAGCAATAGCAGAAATTTAAAAGTAATGTCAATTTTAAGTCTACCCATTATAATTTATAACACACTCTACCTCCTAACAACTTGACGTTTGTTTGTTGTGTTTTAATGTAATCCTCTATATTTAGCTATGCCAGGCAGCCAAGTAGTTATACACAAAAAAATTCTCAGAAACAATTAATATCGCAACTATGACAAATGATTAAGATCAATTAAAATACGTTTCAAGCATATTCTACACACCTGTGGCTACAACGTGTCACGGTACACGTAACGTGGATACTTGGGACGTAAATAAACACATCTGTCTTCACAATCGCACGAACGTGCACAATGTCACACATTTTCGTATACGAGGTCCAATTAGCATCCGATAATTAGAGCCAATTAGAGCATATCGATACACCAACCCTGATACCATTCGACAGATTATACGACTCCATTTAACCTCAAATTTAATGATACCGATTCGAAGGTTCTAGTCGCCCAATAGAAATTATAATGCATTCTATGGCTGTATACATTACAAAATTATACTTTTTACTCTAATCCTATTACCCTCTCACTTTGGACCCCTAATCATCGTTACGAATATCTTCTGTATTCTTTCATAATGTTGATGCGGCTATCGAATCATCAAAGCTTCTTTCATCGAACTTGCGACGTGGTTCTGGAACATAAAAAGGGGAAACGCAACTGATATCGGTTATTTATTTCATTCCATGTTTGTAAACGATAGAGATAGATCATCTACCGACGTGGGACTCGCTATGATAAGAAGTCTTCTAGAAATAAACGTAATAAGGCACCAAATGCAAACGCGATAACGCCAATGTTTTGTTGACAAACATACTGATTACTACGAGAGTAATTCAATATAGGTCGAATTTTTCGAGCATTATCGAAGCTCGTCCATGTAAGAATACGCGGCACAAACAATGTGTATCTTGTTTCCAGAGTCAAACAAATGCTTAAAACAATGTGGAATAAAAAAACTTCAAGATTACAGTTGTATACGTGCAGTTTTCTAAACTGCGTAATTGTGCTATCAGGGCCGTGTGTATACCTCGCAAACGAAGCGTTTCGAATGTTTACTATGTTAGATAATCTCAATTATTGTTGGGTCGCATACAATACCACAAGACGATGTATGATGTATGTGTAATAAAAGGGCACTCTCAATATGTTGAATCTGGAAAGATTTGTTCAGTGTTTCACTGAATCATTTATTGAACGATCATTTATTGAAAGATCATTCGTTGAACGTCCATATACGTTACGAACTTTCCAGCAGTCATCGCAAATGTTCCGTTAATCTGTATAGCCGGTAACACGTCGAACGTTTCAAATACGAATTTGAGTTCCAGAACATTCTCTACCGGTGCGTTTTCACATTAATTTCATTTAATCGCATCCCAACTGGCCCATGACGAGTATATCTATGATTCTCGATTTTAATAAATTGAATTAATGCTTGTTTATATTATAAAATAAATTGGTAAAAGGATTGAATGGGCGAAAAAATATTCGCGTCAGGCACTGAAAATGCAAGAGACGTTACTGTAAGTTACGCATGCGTAGCAGTTTTGGAGCAAGCTATATAAGGAACCGCGAGCCGTCGCATCGAGAGAATATTGAACCAACAGTGCGAGCGTGAAAGCGTTTCGGCAGTGTTTCCGCTGTTACTTTCAAAGTATATTTTTTTGAAAATTCAAGAGCTATGTCTGACTACTACGTTGACGAATACGAGCATTTCAACTACGATTACGACAAGCATATCTTTACTGGCCACAGTGGTAAACAAAGAAGCAAACGCGAAGCTCTGACACATACAAATCATTTCGATCCGAGCGGCCATTCCAGAAAGATCCTGACCAAATTGATGAATTCCGAGCATAACAAACGAAATGCTGGAAAAACCAAGGCATAAATTGTAAGTAAAGAAAGTTTATAAAATACGTCGTAATTTCTGACGCGTTGTTGCTTGAGTTACGTTATCGATTCGAATTCAAACGGGGAGTGCGCAACCTTGGCCAGATTAGCGAGTGTTTACGGTAATGATGTTTAACTGCGTACGTCTAGTTTGAACTATTCATAAATTCGTGTATTCTCACGTAACGTAGAGTTAACGTCTTGAAACTAAGCTATTTTTAGTCGCGTATTATCATTTGCCTTTGAAAGTAGCCTGTGGGTATTACTGTTCTTTGTTCTTTTTTTTTCACAACTGCGCAACCATTTTAAAGGTGACTCATTTCTTACTCGGCACTTGTTGCCTTTTAGTCCCTTTGCAGTGAGATCAAAAAGAAACAATGTTTTCGAAATACACGGCTAGAAATATTTTACGTTTTTTTAACATTTATTTTGTTCTTCTTTGTTTCAGGACCTTGAAGTTTGCTGTCTTATTATTCGAAGAAGTGTTTGTTTGTCAATTTTGACAGACTAAAATCTTTTGGATATATAATAAGGAACAATTTTTTTTTTATTTCCTTCATTCTCAGCAATGCATTTAGTAGCTAAACATAATATTCTTGCTTAGAATAAATAATCATTAGTACTTAGTAAAAGAATAGGCAGCATCTTGTAATCATCATTATTTCTCATGGTATATCCTATCATTTTTAGGATAAATATTTCCTAGTTAGACTACTCTTGATCCAAGATCACCCGAATCTAGAGTTTTTGTGATACGATAGGAAGTTGATATGTGTATATTGGATTGACGCACATTGTGAAACTTCATAGTTCTCAAGTATCTACTTTGAAATATGAGTACTGACTGTAGTATATAGTGATTTACTTGAATCTGCGAAAATTTTGTATTCAATGTGGATATATTAAAAAGTTGCATTCATTTTGAAGATATAACTTAAATTTTCGTTAACTTTACATGACTTTATTATTGTTTTAAATCAATTAGAAAGTTCAATGTATTCAAAATGATTAAAATGTGTAATTATAACAAAAGAAATAAAAATTAATAATTAGTGAAAACGTGGTCATTTACTATTGTATTAACCTTCTCCAACCATTTATTTCTCATCCAATTTCGTGTTCAAATATATTACAAATGTTATACAAATTTATATACGTTTCCAAATTTTTACAACTTTTGTGAGATACATATATGTACATATTTATGCATTGAAAAATTAAAATATCGCCCACCAAATCCGACGCAATGTAATTCAATTGTACGGAACTATGTATGTAAAAATATTTAAAAAATAATTATATACAAATAGACTGCACATATCACTTACGATACATGTTACTTCCGATTTATAAAATCTTCGTGTTGTTTGTAAAAAACGCCATGATTGAAACAAGTTACGTTAGCTTGTATTTATTAAAATCTAACTCCTGTCTTAAAATACCAGTTAATAAAAACTCTGTTGATTGAACAGTGACAGTTTTTGGCGCTTTCGCGATAAATTTTGTTGCATTCGTTAAATCGCTCTCTTGGGAAATGACCACTGCTTTTTGTGGCCATGTTGATGGTGGTCGTACTAATGGTTTGCCACCGCAGGAAGTAATTATACCTGTAAAAACGTTAATTTTTTTCAAATATATACGGTCAATAGAATCAATAATTTTTAACATAAGAAACATACTTTTTAATTCTGGTAAGGGTGGAGGCGCCACGTTGGGTGTTAATACTACAGTGTATCCTTCTAATAGTTTCTGATCCTTTGCTTTTTCTAAACTTCCCCTTAACTTGAAGCCAAACTTAGCTTCAGCAGCAGGATCTTTCAGTATATAATTTTTTACATCCAAAAAATGGCCAACTCGTTCACTCTCAAGCAACCAATCAATCGAAACTATTGGTACAGATTGTCCTAATGCGCACAAAAACTTAAAAGTTCTCCGTACTTTGTCTGTAACCAATACACTACATTTGGATGGATCTTCGACTTGCGATGCACCTGTACATAAATGGAAAGGAAGGTTATACTGAGGTCAAATTATAAATCCTCTTCGTATATTTTTCATGCTCACCCAATTTTGTTAACAACTTGCTGAAGTCGTTTGTGACGCCTGTGAATAAAATTTTATGTTTTGTTTTGAACGGCGATGATGTTGAAAATGAAGAATTGTGATCAACATTTTGAGCACGTGTTGATTGCCGAGTGCCCCTCTTTTTTTTAGTAACAGGCTCACTTAAAGTAGTCATTTCAGACTGTACGGTATCCAAGTTGGAAATACTTGCAGAATCCACATCAACGTTAGTCGATTTGTTCGCACGTTTTCTAGTATTTCTGGTTGAGACATTTTTCGTTTCTTTTTGTACCTCTTTCTTTTTTTCCGAGTCTGATGTGGTACTTTGCTCTATGAGCGAAGCACTCATAATCATCTCTACTTCTTGCGACTCTTCGCTCTGAGAATTTATAACTTCTACCTCAAGTTGGCGTTTAGTGTTCGTTGCTTTTCGATTCTTCTTTCCTCGCGTCCTTATGTTTGAAGCAGCCTTTTCAGTTTCGATTGCGGCGGCTTTATTTGAAGCGGCTCGATCAGCGACGCTTGTACGACGAGTTGGTTTGGTTTCATTGCTGACGATATCTTCAATTGTACACTTTGTCTGGCTTCTTGGGGATACATGCTCTATTGGACTACTTGGAGAAAATCTCATGACTTTGACCATCAACTGTTTAGACTTTATGCTTTCTTGAGTAAATGACAGCTGCGTGTTGCGCGAAGTCTCTATACTGACTGGTGAATTTCGCGTAGTCATGTAATCAAGTATAGTCTCAGAATTTTTTTTGTTGACGGCAGTTTTTCTGGTTCTAGTTCTCCTGTCTCTGATAGTTTCAGATAGGCCTTCGTCGACACTTTCTCTACGTTTTTTTGTTTTATTAGTATCAATAGCATCCTCCGAGCTGAGCGATCTCTTTCTGCCACGTGAAGAACTTAAAGTAGTATTTTTCGCAGGTTTGGTAACTACGCTTCCGCCCAGAGCTTCCTTTTCCACCTGAAAAACAGACGAACGATCAACATTTTCTTTGCTGGAATTACGAGTTTTCCGGTTGCCCTGAATGGAAGGACTATGTCTTGCTTCCTCTTGCGAATCGATAGAAGAATTTGATTTTTGTTGCAATTCAGATCCACTCTTGGATTTACGTTTCTTGGCTGCTGTGTTTGTCACCGATTGTTTAAACGTTTCGATTACTTTCTCGTCATCGCTTTCGTCCACGTTTATAGACGCTTTGTCGACGTCAAAGTTATTAAACTTTTCCAAAATCGGCGGAGAATTCAACCTGCTAACAGAAGGTTCGGTGTCTTTGTTGTTCTCGCGTCTAGGTGTTTTTCGAGTTGATTTCCGTGGAACTGATTTTTTTTTGGGTTCAGCCTTTTTTCCCCTTCGTTTCGAGTGCATCCTGCCAGTATTCTGCCCAGATTCTGACAACGTTGGACTTGCTGGATTCGATAGAGTACCTGAGATTCTAACTTCAGGAAACGCGGCTAAAATATCATCATCATTTTCCTCCAATAATAGAGAAGCGAGTCGAGATACTTGGTTATCTGTTTTGGAAGATTTTTCTGATACCTCTTCGTTACTTTTAGGAACGTCTGTTCTTTCTGGTTCTTCTGAAGTTCCCAGTGTTGAAGACATCGATGGCGAACCTCGAACATTATCCTTTTCATTATTACTTTTTTTTTTATCGTCTGATGTGTCTGCAACAGGACTATCCACATCTTGGGAACCTATTACGTTCTTTTTTCGCGTCGAGGTTAGGTTGGTGAAGTAATTGTCCGTATTTTGTGATTCGTCGTCAGTGACGGTATCCGTTAAATTAGTCGTACGGTGTTGTCTTTTCGATGGTGAAATGGAAGCTATATCAATTTTGCTTTTCCTACTTCTTGGCAATCTCTTGGTTTTACTAATTATCGGCGATGTATTATTTTCGTTAGGCGAATGGCTAATGGTGGGTTTATCTTCGCCTTGTGATGACTGTAACATGTTGGTGAGAACCTGAGTTGACACCAGCTGATGCTCTTCTATATCATCATCGTTTATAACATCACTGAACATTTTTTTCAGATTTTTTTCCAAAGAATCATTTAAACTTGACTTGTCTGCGACCTTCTTAACGTCAGTAGTTGATGCAGATTCGTTTTCGTCGACTTCACTGATTAATTGAGTGGGCGCCATTTCGTAATCAGTGTCCTCGGTGTTATCCTCTACCACATCAGAAGAAACGGGCACTTTGTTGTTATCGAATTCCGAAACCTTCTCCGAAATGTTAACTATTTGAGTAGGCGCGTTATAGTCTACTTCTGTCTCACTACTTGCTAAATCGATAGAAGGTTCGTTTACTTTTGGAGAAGATTTAGTCATTGGAAGAATTTGTGTCGCTGCCATGTCGTCGTTGTCGACCTCCTTCATTCTTGCAACATCTTCAGATTTCTTCGTTTGAATCACTTGCGTTGGCGCGTCAAAATCCACAACAGTAGTTGATGAATTTGTACTTTTTCGATTTATACGTTGCGTAGGTACGTCAAACATATCTTCAGAGTCACCGCTCGTAGCTTCCTTACTTCCGTTCAGTCGCACTTCGAACGACGCGGATGCTCGTTTTTCTTTCACAGCTATTTCTGCGAAATGACCTTCTTCATCTGTGTCCGAATCTTCGCTATCGACTGATTGACTCTTCGAAGGGGTTTGACTATCTTGACTAGCAATGCGCGAGTATCTTTGGAATAAACAGTCTTGATTGGACTCGTCGGAGTCGTCTTCTACCTGAGAAGCTTTGGGTTGGTAATTAATGCGTTGAGTGGCGGCTTCGAAAATATTTTCATCTTCATTTTTGACTTGCGTTGCAGCGTCAAATATGTTCTCTTCGTCGGTGCTCTTGTCAGTTATTTCAGACGTCGATGATTTCAATTTTGACATATTCAGTGGATCATCATCCCCAAGCAAGTCCTCTAATAAATTTTGCGAACCAACTAAAGCGCGGCTTCTATCAAGTTCTGAACAGTCATCTTCGAAATTTGTCGAAAGCGATAACTGCAAACATTCCTGTGAACTTTTTTGATCATCTTTCGTATGTTCATCGGACGTAGTAGGCTCTTCTTTTATATGTACAACTGTTTGAAATGTTTCACATTTATCATCTCGAGTATCAGCATTATTGGAAGAGTATTTTCCCTCTTTCGTTTCATTATCTTTTATATCTTCCTTATCGTTATTGCTTTTACTCTCATCTGCTAACCCTATCTCTTCTGTCTTACATTTGTCGACATCACGAATGTTAATATCAGCATTTCGTGCTGAAGCATCATGATGTCCGATCTTGTTCGGTGCTTTTATATCATGGATATCTATATTAAGTTGAGTCTCCATATCGTGGATATCAACGGCATTTTGCGTCTCTATATTCTCATCGTGTTGCGTTTCCATATCATGAATGTCAATTGGCTTCTTGCGGACATGTTTTTCAATAGTTGCGATGTCGTTTAAGCAGACCTTTTGAGTTTCAACGTCATGGATATCCGTTTCGTTATGCGATTCAAACGCCTTCTGCGTCTCTACATCATGAATACTGACCCTTTGTTCGCCATTTCTCTGTTCCTGCGGAGTGTCACTTGATACATCTTGGTAAATCGTGCTGTCGTCAGAAAAGGAATCACGAATTACAGTCTTCTTAATGGTGCTGCTAGAGTTACGCTGAGGCGCAGATGGACGTCGAAACACGGCTCCTTCAACGTCAGCTTGCGTGGAAGGAATAATAGAGTCGTTTCCCACCGAAATGGACGAATTGTTCTGCACAAAGTACATATGATCATGTAATGGTTTAGGGTAGATAGTTGAGTTTCATACGGTAAAAAAAGAGTCTCAAATAATTTTATTTTAGCAAATATTTCTGTGAAATATTACTCTATATACAAAAAACGTAGTTAAGGTAGAAGATACTATGCTCTTACAATTAGGTCATAATCTGGTAATACTAATAATCTGAGACAAACGCGAATATTACTGACAGATAAGACTTATTCTGGCAATTCCTGTCAAAGATGTGACGCTATTACACGGTCGAATAATCTCTTCAACCTAATTACTAGAATACTTTTAAACTACTCAAGAAACGCGTAATAGTACCAGATAAGAATTAAGGCAAAATCTGCCAGGTAAGTCCTACCGATGACTTCAATTAGCAATCTGGGACAATACGGAATAGTTACCAATGACGAGTCAGGTGTTCCTGGAATGATCATATTTTTTTGACGATTTGGTGCCGGTGTTTCCGGGACCACGGAATCGTCCATTGGAGGATACACATTGTAAATTGCGTGTACCGTGCCAAAGTTGAGTTCGTTTCCATCTTTCAGTTCGTAACATCGGCCTGGCCTTAAAATCGTCTGCGAAAAAAATATTACGAGATGAGTAGAAGACTCGTCGTTGTAGTCTACAATATTCTGATTTCATCACATCAATTGAGGGTTCATTAGGTTAAATTAAAGGGTCACAAGATCCGGGTCGCAACACGGTTATACGAATAAGATAAAGTTGTATTACGTTATTGAGCCTCGTTTTGTTGGAGGAATTCAGATCGCAGATCCACGCTGTTTCGCGACTGCTGGCCTCGATCTCTGCGTGCTTCTTAGACACCGTCTGCAATTAAAAGGAATATTTTTGCTAATTAACCATCGTTGCCATAATACTATTATACATTGCACTAAATTTATGCGGATAATAAATGACAATACTTTAATTTATGTTGTATGTTATAACTATGTCTCCTGCAGTAAATGGACAAATTGCGATAAGGAACTTATCTCCGAGAGTCAACGACGGCGTAAACATCGACACATCTAAACAATATATCTGACAGTTATTGCATAGACGCCTACTGCCGCGTAAATCGAAACAACGGAATTTGTATTAACTTTGCGAAAAGTTAAAAATAAAAGTTATTCTCCAAGGTCTCTATGGACCAAAGAGATCTGCAAGGATCAAATCTCTCATGGAGTTTTGCCGGTATCACGAAAACAAATTACGTCCTCCATAGCACAAGCGATCTGCTTTATCTTATCATACGCATACAGATATTTCAGTTATAAGCAGCAGTAACCACCGTCCAGGTTACTATACATAGCAACTTATCGCTAACACATCATTTCAATTACCGAAGAAACTCCGAGAGTAGGGATTGTCGTACTGGCTAATTTATATACAGGACTACTGTTACAGAAGACTTCAGTGCATCGAAAATGTCTACACCGTGGTGTCTGTTGTTTCTGCTCGGATCTGTGACTTTCACGTGGGGTCTGGAAGACGGGCCAAGAGTTAGAACACCCCTTGGTGCCGTCAAGGGACGTTATAAGCTCGCCGGTAATGGAAGACAGTACGAGGCCTACGAAGGCATCCCTTACGCGTTGCCTCCGATAGGAAAGCTTCGATTCAAGGCAATTAACACATTTTTCTAAACTAATTTCTCTTCTATATTGTAAAATAATCGATGTATTGATAGTTCGTCGTGTTGAAATGTTAATTATGAATGAAAAGTCTGCGATTACTTAATTCCGCGTCAATGTTTAGCCTCCTCATCGTTTACCTCCCTGGGTGGGCGAACTATCTGCAACAAAGTTCGGTTCTCGATGCTTGCAATACACCCAAACGCCCCAACCACCGCAATACGAAAAGGTAATCGGTGCCGAGGACTGTCTCTATTTGAACGTTTACGTGCCAGCCCATGAGAGAACGACCACCAAACCGATGCCGGTGATTTTCTGGATACACGGGGGGGCATTCCAGTTCGGTAGCGGGCAGGATATGGGCGCTAAATATCTTATGGATTATGACGTCGTGGTTGTTACAATCAATTACCGTCTGGGTATATTAGGTACTTAATTACACAATTACTTAATTGTGAACATTGTTAACGCGAAGAATGACGATGTGTCCAAGTCTGATTCTTTCGTAGGTTTCCTTAGTACAGAGAACGAAGTAGTTCCCGGTAACATGGGACTGAAGGATCAAAGTATGGCTCTGAGATGGGTGTCGGAAAACATCGAGTGGTTCGGTGGTGACCCAAAGAAGGTGACTTTGGCCGGTTTAAGCGCGGGTGGCGCGAGCGTTCATTACCACTACTTATCGCCCATGAGTGCTGGTCTTTTCCAAGGTATCGAAAACGTTATCACAGACTTCCTATCGCATGTCGATGAAATAAATAATGACTGGTTCTTCTTTCTGAAATCTGTTAGGTGGTATTTCAATCAGTGGTACAACTTTTGACTGTTGGACACAGGCAGAAAATATGTTGGAAAAGTCCAAACGCGTGGCAGCCCTTATGGGTTGCCCTACAGGTAATACAAGGGAAATGGTACGGTGTTTGAGATATCGCCCGCCTACAGCTATGGTTGAATCCACTAGTGAATTTATGGTATATATTCTCTACTTTACAAATTTCTCGATTTATTTTTAAAACGGATAATTTGGTTTTAGCGATTTTATTATAATCCGTTCACGCCATTCGGACCAGTTCCGGAAAGATACGGAGATGAACCGTTCATCGATCGTACACCTGTTGAAATCGTGAGTAGTGGCGACGTTCATGATATTCCTTGGATTACTGGAGTGACCAGCGAAGAAGGATTGTATCCAGTTGCAGGTAAGAAATGTACGATAATGATTAATTACTCTTTTTTCAAAACGATTTTTTTTTTCAGAATTTGTCGCTATACCGGAAGCCTTGAAAACCTTGGAAGACAATTGGGATGTTCTCGCGCCAGATTTTCTCGATTATAATTACACTTTACCTAAAGAGAAACACGTTGAAGTTGCTAGACTCATCAAGAAACAATATTTTGGAACAAAAAAAATTGATGAAACGACAACGAAACCTTTGATAAAAGTAGCCGGTGATCGGTTTTTCGTTGTTGACAGTGAAAAAGCTGCCAGAATGCAAGCTAGCGTTAATAAGCAGCCCGTTTGGTATTACTATTTCTCGTACAGAGGCGCACATAGTTTGAGCGAATACGAGAGTAAATCTACTACTAATTATGGTGGGTTAAATACATAGATAGGAATAATAATATCAAGAAAAAGGAGAGTTATATGCATTAGATACTTTTTATAGGTGTGTCTCATGGGGATGATGCATTCACTGTTTTGGATACTCCTTATTTCGATGCCACAACAACACTGAATGATCGTAAAATGCAACAACTTTTGATCGAGTTATGGATATCATTTGCAACTAATGGGTGAGTAAAAAATTTAAGGAAATTATTCTGTGGTATTCTTATGTGTTCTTCTTTTACAATTTAGAGTCCCAAATATGGGAGGCATAGAATGGCCTAGATTAAATCCAAACGAAAAGGCACTTAATTACTTGCACATAGCTGGACCAGACAAAATCTCTATGGAGAGTGATGCAAACTTTGGACAGAAAGATTTTTGGAACTCTATCAAATTCAATGAAAATGTATTAAGCAGTCCATCTGATGGACGTACAAACAGAGAAGAATTATAAATATGTTTCCTTACCAATCTGTATCATATAAATTATATTGTATAATTTTATGTTGTCACAAAATTGTCCAAGTAAATCCTATATTATTTTAAGAAATTTCTTGAATATTATAAACATTTAGAATACAATTATTGTATGGAATTAAAAAACTTACCTGATCAGTTAACACGATACTGCATTCTGGTAGTCTGCCAATCGTGGTAATTCCTTTCTTAATTGGGTACGTGTTGGAACCAATATTCAATGTTCCCACCTAAAATTTTAAAAACGCTTAAGTTGCAATAGCATTCGAACGATTACTGTAACAATAATGAAATTTACAAAAATATTTAATCGCATTTACCTGTATTACTCCATCTCGGCTTGCATCATTCTGCGTAGAATGAGACAATTTCTGCGTCGGAGTAAAATCATAGTCGTCGCAAATTTGTGTCGCCGGAATATCCATCACGAAGGAAACTTACTTAAACGATCTAAATTATACGCGATTGTTTATTTATGTTTCTTTTTGTACAGTTACGAAATTTCACAAGATAACCTCACATGACGCGTAGTATCTCAGGAATTCATTCACAGTCATTGTGTGCGTGTAAAAAATTAGGCATGTAAGGAATACGAATACACGTTGACAGAACGAAAAGATTCCACATTACACAAACCACAGTTCAAAACGAACGATAAATAGTAAATTAAACAAAACACCGCAAACACGAAACATTAACCTTATACACGCACTTAACTTCCATATATTGTATTCCCGAATTCCGCCGCTCATGACCACTCGAATTCTACCAAGTTCTACAAGTGTTAAAAGATATCGTCATTTTATTGAAAACGTACTCAATACGTTAGTCATGCCTCTGTATGTATTAATTTGTAGGAAAAATACTCTAATAGTATCTACAAATGCTTCTAATGAACTTTAATTTAATAAATAAATAGACATTCAAATTTCCCGCGGGAAATGGTGTTGCCATCTAGCGGTGAACAGGCCGAACTATTTTCGGAGTTTGATCAGCGCCTCTATCGGGAAAATGCCCAAGTTTGTCCTCAATAGTTCCTAATTTTACTGCTAGATGGCGCTGGTAACAGTGTTATTTACCGACATGATGGTAATGTATCGACAGGTCGGTAAAACGCACGGTAAACAGCGCCATCTAGAAGTGAAAAAAGGAACTATTGAGGACAAACTTGAGCGTTTTCCCGATAGAGGCGCTGATCAAACTCCGAAAATTAGTTCGGCCCGTTCACCGCGAGATGGCTATTCATTTGAGTGAAAATACAGGAAAACCACAAGAGAAATTGTGATAGTTTAAATGTTTTGAAATGAAGGCCAGTTGATCATTAATGAATAGTTAATACGATTCATGGCTTTATAACACTACACTATATTACTTTAATATATTAATTAAACTTCAGACTGCGAACCTATAATCACCAATTCTGTTCCACGAAAGGCGAAGAGAATTGATAGCACGTCAAAGAAGTTCCAACTATCGAAAGTCGAGGCCGCGAAGAGCCTCATAGAAGACGAATGGCGTTAAACGACTTTAATAGAGAAACGATTACTCTTCAAAGGCATTCGGCAAGTTCGCGTGCACGTTACTATATAGCAACGATAATGTTGGTCAACGAACCCTTCCGACGCTAGTCGACGGTTCAATTGAAATTCACCCCTCGCCTCGTGTGTCCCGTTGTTATCGTTTCAAGGGTGAAAGTCTATTTTCTTCGACGAAAGCCCGCTTTCGGGTCATCGAAAGAGATTAAGAGACGCTGGCCGAAAGACACTAGGAAACGTCGACGGGGTGTTGACCTCGATGGTAATTTATCGTTCGTTAAATAATTTATTTTAGATTAATCCAGCGATTTCTAATAATTATCCAAGGACACCCGCGTACGCGAAAAATAACGCGCGTTCCATCGACCCCTCGCCACGGTCGTTATTATTGCAGTAATCGCTTAAATGGCAGTAATACTTATTAGTGGTTCCAATTGAAAAAAAACCATTTCTAACGTTTCCGTTAATAATGGTTTTGTTTCTTATACCATTATATATTCTTTACATTCCGCAGGTTGAACGCGAACCGAGATTGTTGCATTCGTCTTTGAACAGGTTGGATCAATAGAGAAGATAAACATCGAATAGCTTTTCTTTTGTTCGCTTGACCGTTTCGAAATGCCTGTTACTTGGACCAAATACACAATTGCGGCAGTTGCAGAAACGTGGCCTTCTATAACACGAAGAACACTATTGAAGACGTTTCGAGAACCGATTTTCTTTACTACATAGTTAATACTCCATTGCATCATTAAATAGTTACTTCCAACGATCTCAAACAAAAAGTGTGCATAGCTAATGACCAAGCGCGCTCGCTTGTCGCTTTTACCATGGATCTGGAAGTTGATCATCTGGAAAGCCGCAGAAATATTCACGGTGACGGTGGAGCAATCTCGGAGACGTCGTATCCGGGCGGAGGAGACCGAGAAACGAGATCATTTCGTTAAGTGTATTCCACGCTAACAGCTCCGTAAATCACGAGATACGAAAGCGTCTCGTGCTTTAAACGCGCGAAGTTGGAAGAACCTACGAAGGCGAGTTTTAAATCAAGGATATCGCGTGGCTGAGCCTACGCCCGTCTTTAAAAGTCTAGATGAAAACAACGACGCGGTTTCCCGAGTGAAAAAATTGAAACTTTCAATGACGAACCTCTGTGATTCTTCCGAGTCCTACGGGTGGCTCATCAGTGTTTCCTGCAATAAATATTAGTTTTAGTTTTACGATTATTCTTTCTTAAGTCTTGGAGGGGATCGTGTAAATGTTTCTGAAGTTTCATATTTATTTTGATGTTCATACTTATTCGATCTCCTCTTTTATTGGTAGGGCTGAAATTTGACTTCGTACAAAGGTGTCTCGATATATGCGCAAATACTTGTTTGAAATAACAGTAACAAACGAAGATGGAATTGTGGACGCATCAGGGGGTCGCGGAAAGGAATAATTAGACCAACCAGGCGCGTGGCAGAGGACGCATCGAAGGGTCGCACCTATTCCCTTATTCCCCTATTCCCTGAGCAACCGATCGCAGGGAGAATCCCTCGGTTTGGGCCGCGTGCTCGGGGGTGCGCACGCGTGTACTCGCGCACGCGCTAAAAATTCCCTGATAACGGCGGGCGTCCCGACGTCCTCAGTACTGGCTGGAACGCCGTAACGTCGTCACGCGTTCACCGATCCTTTCAATCGTTAATTGGTCTATATTTACCGATCGCTTCTATCGACGCAAAAAGTCCTGACGACCGATTCGATCGCTGCAGGATGAGATGCCGATTTTCCGTAGACGCGAGAACCGCGACTACGAGACCCCCGCGATTTCAGCGCTTCGTGACACCGACTAGCCGTTCAAGGCCAAACGATAACACGTTCGTTCGCACGATCGACGAATAATTGAAGGATAATAACGCGAGGATTCGTCGAATTGGCATAATCGGTAGTCGAGGAGTAAACGCGAGGATTTGTTAAGTTTCCTTGGAATATTGGAGGATAATAACGCGAGGACTTGTAAAAATTGCAAGGTCGAGAAATAATCGGACGACTCGAGAAATTTTCACGAGCGACTAACGAGTGGAGAATAACGCGAGGATCTATCGAAATTCTCTAATTCGTTGCCTTATCAAATTTCCCTTGGCAAATTCTACTTCTGGTTCAACTGTTAATCCATCGGACCCATCGGGGATCAAGAGTCGCTCGAGATGCGCGCCTCTTCGCGGGAAAGACGGTGTCCCTATTCAAGTTTCGCCTGGATGAGTTAACGCGCTTGGATGCTCGTGAAACCTACGTAAACAGTCTTCGTGGAAAGATAACGATCGACGGGGCGATCGATACAACCCTTAAATAGGAAAAACGCAAAGAAAATTGTATCCTCGATCCGCGATGAGGACATAGTGACGCGCCGAGGATCGTTTCCAGCGAGGGATCCTGCAGAAACGAGCGATCCGTCGAAGCCGACCATGATGATGCTTCTTCTGCTACTGTCGCTGCTACCTCCGCGGGTACCTGCCTCCGGTAAGTCGATATTTGCGATATAATCGTCCTGTCGTCGCGATATTTTTATCTCTGCGTCCGAACGGACAGATATTTCTGCACCTTGGCGTTAACGATACCTGCAACAGAGACCTTGTGGTGGCCTGGACTATTATCTGGATGCAAGTTTCGAGTAACGAATGAAACGTAAATATTTGTTCATTCGTTACTCGGTAACCGACGTCCCTACCATGTTTTGCGAATGGACAATTAAAAATCCAACAGAGTAAATTGCTTCCAGGCTAGCTTCATTCGTCGTATGTTATTCTGGCAAAATTTCACCTATCTCTGGGTTGCGCAAAGTCATGCCACCTAGCCCGTGGGTAATTAACGCGACGTGGCATTGTATGCTAAAATTCGCGTGCACCGTGAACTCGATTTCAGCGTGGCCGACCGCGAAAGCGAACATAAATTTGCCTACGGTCGGAAAGCAGAGCGCGAAAATCGCACCTCTACCTGGTTCGAATCACGATCGCCGCGCAGTGGTTTCAAATACCAAAAATCGTAGTTGAAATTGAACTGACAGAGCTTCTGTTTAAAATTCATTAAGTGTTCTATCGAATGCACGAACGATTCACCTGTTACAGTCAGCTATTTTTACTCGAAGGTGTAATTCGCATAGAGATATTATTGATAGAGCAGAGAGGACATATGCGAATGTAAAATATAATTATTAAAATTATAAACGACAACCACATTTATTATTAACATAAAAATGATATAGAGATGCGTTGCTAGACAGAGACAGATATGGTACCGCCGTTTTTCTTTCTTTTTCTTAGGTGAATCTTCTCCCCTACTCTATCTATAATATCTCTACGATATTTCAATGCTAAATCAACCCGTACACAAAGAAACTATTATTTTCGAGGAATCAGTTTAGTCAGTTTGAGAAACAGTTTACGATTACGGACACTCACCTTCCGGGAATCGTTTCTCGGTCAAATTTTGAACCAAACAGGTCCACGCGAAGGTTGAACCGACGATGACATTCGCACTTGACCGTAATCAGAAAACGCGATATCGCGATGTCGCGTGCAACCTCGGTCTCGCGTGATTCCAATGCAGGCTAAAATCGATACTGCCCTTCGGTCGACTTTACACGTTCGCGCGTACCTTTTCGAGCGACTATCGCTGACTGTTTTCGTACGGACGTAAGATAATTGCCCTGGCAGTCGTTACCGTGGACAGCTCTCAAGGGAAACGTAATAGACACCATTACCAGAGGTGTTTCTGTAAACAAAATAGGCTCCGTCGATGGAACATTAGTCCTTTTCTCATTAGCGCGCGCTGGAAACAAGTAGCAAAACTATGCGACCTAAATGTCGGACGGTTACGCGTGTCTTCCTAAATGTAATTGTTAAACAGAAATACGCGCTGGTTACCGGCAAATTCATTAACCCGCCATTGTGCTTGTTTGTCTGGCGCTCGATTAATTACAAAATTCCAAGTGCGTGCGTATGCGCCGGTATCTCGTGAAAATGTAGAAACATGCAAACCAGTAATTTAATTGGAGGAAGACACGCGAGCGTAACGGATCACCGTAGAAATGATCGTTTTTCGGATGATCGTCACTCTTTTACATCGGTCGACAAGAAATGGAGCTTCCGCGAAGGAAGCGCGCAGGTGTCATTTAAAAGAGATCGAATTAAATTTGATGCTTTGGAGGAGTACGCTAAGGGTAGAAATAGTAGCTTCGAGCACGCTATCACCGATAATGAAAATGTTTCAGCTAAGTCTTCTTTGGTATAAATGATTGTAAATATTTCAACTCCGCGTGTGGATCCTCTTCGTGCTACTGCAACATTTTCAAACCTAGAGAAAACAAAGACGATACAATACTTTATGGTACAGGAAGATACAAATACTAACGTGAGTAAACATACCTCGGAATTTGCATGCAGATTCGGACGAGGGTATTCCAGGTCCAGCGCATACGAAAAATCGTCATAAATTCGCCAAAGTAAACTCCGTTGACCCGCTTGGCCGGCGAAAAGAGCCATAGTCGTCGCCCGGTAAGCTAGCAAGGCGATAAAATAGAGAAGAGAAAAAAACGAGTCGATTGTGCGTTCCTCGCGAAACCCGACGTGTTTACCGACACGTCGAACCGGCGGGCCCCCGTTTACATTCGGGGTACAATGGTTTTCTTTGTCGAGGGAGAGAATGCGACGAAAGGCTCGCTCGAAAGCGAGGATTCGATCGAGCCGACAGGAACGATCGGATTGAGTTCCGAGGGAACGCGAACGCGACACCTTTATCGGTCGTTCGCAAGAACGGTTCTCCATTCGCGTGCAAATTCTCCGCCTGGGAGGGAAAAAAGTCGATCGACTCGACATGTTACACAATACACCAGCGGACGTGGATAGCAGCGGCCACGACACGCTCGAATCACGAGTTCACCGTACGTACGATCGATAAAACGAGCCAACCCACAGGCAGAAACTAACGCCGATCCAAGGGACCCGTTGCGTACCTGCGATTAATGTTGCCTCGCACCCGCATGCGTTCCAGCCGAATAATTACGGAGTCCCATCTCCAGATGCCACGACTTTGGGAGTACAGGACCGATGACCTCCTTGCTCCTGCTTAGGGCTTCCGCTTAGAGCAGAGACCGATCAAACTATCGCCTAGGGCCCCAAACATAGCACACATGCATAAACTAAATATCGTTCCAATAAATTACTCGATTCCGAATGTATTTCCACTCGATACGTCGTTTTGCAACGACTTGATCCCGAGTACAAGGGCTTAACGAACAAACAGCTACCGCGCTTATACATATTTGGGATGAACCGTCACCGTTATTCTCGTTCTTACCGAATCTCGGCGCTATCAGGACGATAAGATAGAAAACGAAGCGTTTCAACTTCGCGAAATTGCTGACCCCTTCGTCGAAGCGAGAAGGCAACGTTAAGGTCGCGGGCGGTGAAATACGAACGTCGAATGTTGCGTGCAAACCTCGAAATCGTTAATCAAGACGGGTCTTAAAAGCAACCCTCGCCCTTACTGCAACTACCGATTCGTAATCAGAAAGGGGGGGTGTGAGCCAGAGGGAGGAGAGTTCGTGCATTATGCGCGCCTGCGGACGCACGCGGTTCGACCACTCTGACCGAAGAGAATCGATTCTTACGTTACCTGTGAACGTCTTGAAGCGTTGCGCGCAGCCAAATTTTCATTAATCGTGGCTGGAGTTAATAATTTCAACCTATCGAAATAATTGTCGAGTTAATGAAATGATTTAAGGAATATTGGAATTCCAAATTGTTTCTACACAATACCCGACGACTTTAGATTCTGCTTAACGATAAGTAAACTGACCAATCGTACGTCAATTACCTGGGTGATCCATCGCATGAATTATTGGGAGATGTTTCATCGGATGTAAGTGTGATTTATGCATGGCGGACACCGATCCATTTCAGTCCAATGGCCAGACAGTCTTCGAAGGAACTATTTTCAAAGAAACACGTACGTTTTGAAGAAGCTTGACCCGCTTGTTTTGCATATGCATTTGATTTTTATTTTTGGGTTCATCTGAAAACCTTCACTTATTCAGCACTCATCGACTGCGTTGGATTACTTCAACAACGAGTGTCAGAGATAGAGGAACTATGACAGGCCGTCTGCAGATTTATATTTGGACTTCCGACGAATATAACTGGGGACCAAAATGGCTTTAACCAGAATATAAAAGCACCATGGTTATTTATACCAACATATTTTTTTTGCTACTTTCACGTTCTCGATCGCTGAGATTCTGCATGTTATACGCAACGCTGTATAAACGATTTCTCCATTTGTATATAAATAAGATTGACGTCGGTTCTGGTCACGTTTATACGTATTTCGATTTCTTCGCGGATATCCTCTATCGTTATTTCATACCTGTTTCCGTTTCAACTCGATCGAGTCCAAATGAAACGTCCCTCGAAACGAAAACCAGTTCCGTCGTAGCAAAATCGAGTCGACGTTCCTGGAAACCTCTCGAGAGTGTCCATCGAGCAAGGCTTTGAATTTAATTCAATGTATCGAGCCTTTTAATTCAACAAGTAATACAGTCGAGAGGAAGCTGAAAAAAATAATCAGCCATTCTAAAATATATGACAAAATAGAAATAAAAATGTAATCAGTAATACAAACTGAATTCGCATTCTTGAAGTGATGGACGACTTCGATATCAGGACAGGTAATCAGCTGATTGATTAGTTCATATACAAAGAGCAAGACAGCCGTACGACGTTACTCGAGAGTCAATAACCCCAGTCGCGACTGTATAGGATCATAATTATGGTAATAAACAGGCATAGATGTATTGGTGGTGTAGGAAACAAACCGAGGAAATCTATGCTGTGCTATCTCGATCGCCGCGTGTCTCGTAGTATGGACACCAGATGATGGAACCATATTACAATTACAAGAGGGACAAAGAGAGTGAAAGTTAAATTTCATTACTTCCAAATAAAACTACCTGTACTTAGATTCTATTATAATTTAGAACACAAGACAATACGGTTGGAAACGAACGACATGGCACTTTGAGACATTAAAATAAAGCTTGATTCTTGTCGGTTTCAACTGAAATGAAGCTTCATTCTTCTGCCCGTTAGTAAACCAGTGTTTCCGGTAGCATTGGAAATGTCGTTGACGAATCGATGCGTACGAATGGGAGTTTTGCGGAACACCTGGGTGCAAAGCAATCTCTTTGGAGTAGCGGTCATTAAATTTTACGATCCGAGTTCTGTCAGTTATAAAACTAGATAGCCAGAAGAAGAAGGCCTATGCATACCAAGTACCCCAAGTTATGAGAAAGAAATGGGATGATTCACAGACTTGAAAGCTTTACGAAAATCAGCGTGTACAGCATCCGCTTGGAAACTTTTCTCGATGTTGTTTCACGTGTACTAGTGGCGCATAAAACGAGTTCGTTACACCAGGATACAAAATTATAGAAGGTCCTGATCGGATGATCTGATCTTTCTTTTCTCTTCGCATGTTCTTCTCCATTTTCTCAACGAGGAAACGAAAAAGGAAGGAGAGAAGAGTGAAACATACATCGTATCACGAGAACCTGCACGGAACCGAAACTCCATGGTTCAATCTCTAATTAATAAATCACTGTTGAAAATTTAATCCATTAAGTATCAGGTATATATTTCTCTGCCCGTGAATACACAATGATGCTTGTATTTACGTCTGAAATGGTCATTTTGCTCTTCATTTTGCTCTTCAAGCTTTCTGATAATCTCCAGGAAAAACCTATTCGATAGCAGACCTGCCATGTTTGAAGAAATTGTATTATTCATTAGGCACACTTAGACTCCACTTCTAATTATTACACGTGTTCAGGTGGGGGTATGCAGTGCCCTATTGTAGTGCTATCTGGGTCACTTACAGGTGTAACACTGCAAATTTAACGAAGTGGTTTCGATTAAAATTGCCTGACTCATTGGAATTAAATCGATCGTTGACGTTAATGCAGTGATTCGCAGATTTTGTAGCGAGGGTACATAGAGCAGAAGTTCGTCCGAGGAAAAGGACATTTCGGTAGATCGTAAAGGTTCTTCTGTACACCGTGAGTAAATCTATCGATCAGAGTACCTCGTGTTTGCTGTTCACGTTTCGCCTGATACGTATAGTACACATACGCGGACCGTGTAAGCCAGTTCGTCGATTCGTTGCCTCCGAGAACGACGGTTTTCGACAATGAGCGTAATCCCGACGTTACATTTTTCTTCTTCCTATTTTTTTGTCTCATAGCCTTTGTTCTCCACTGTCTTTACGCTATTCCAATCTATTCCTGCGATACCTGCTTACTGTAATGCTCACTGTTTATTTACTCGCGATACAATGCCAACGATTCTTGCCTCGTTCGCCAGGATATTTTCGTCCTTCGCTGCACGCATATCCGATCATCATTTCCTGAATATCCGCGCAATATTGTCGTCACCGTCATCATTCTCTGGCTATATCGTTCGCGAAAGTGAAGTATGTTCTTTACGGAAAAAACGAAGCAATGGCAGCGTTGGAAAAAATATATCGATGCATAAAGCAGAATCGAAAGTAGAAATAAACGATGTGTCCACGAAGTCGAACGTTCATACGATCGATAAAAATGTACGATACAAATTTTACGCTGTAGATCTGTAACAGTAAGAAAATGTGACACGATCAATTTCTCGCGGTACACGCCATTTCAAAAGTTTTCACAGAGATAATAACAACGAACAATAGACTCCTGCATATTTGAATACTCCAGAGCTAAACAAATGCTTGCCATTTATTTTAATGTTATGTATTGTTTGCTTGTATATAAAGGAGTATCCATCCCCCGCTAATGAAATTATTATTATTATTGTTGCGCGACGGTCTTTGCTTGCTCGCGTGGATATCGGGACGAGAGCCGACAAATGAGGGTAATAACAGGCGCGACAGTGGTTGGGGTTGGGGTCGCGATAAATTTGCGACATCCAGGAGTTACTATAGCGTTGGTCTCTTACGTTTTCTCGCGTAATAGATTGTAACGATGTAATTTAATCTAAGGTTTATTAGGAATAGCGTTAGGTATGTAGGTGAACCGACATTAACAACGACGATCCCACGGGGCTTCTCGGTTTTGCCACACCCCATAACCCAAATACTAAAATGTACGTACGACCGTTTTGTTAAACCTTCTTTTCAACGGGTCCCGACCGTCTACCGCGATCGATTAATTAATTTGCAAATGCGACAACTGGTCTGTTACCCTCGATCCTCGTGGATCTCACTATTTTCTCCGCGGGAGATATCCTAAAACGCGGTGTCGCATTTGCTGGTTGGCGTAACGATGTAATTAAATGCAATACGCCCTCTCCACGAACACACGAAGCTGCCATTTCTACGTTTTCGAAATCTAATCCTATTATCGACGCGTATCGAGTAATCTGTTTACAAATATTCTCCAATTTCTCGCGTCACGGTGGTTGGAAGATCATGTTTATCTAAATTTATCTCCAAATTTCCACTTGGTTTGTGTATCGCATAATTTGCTTTGAAAAGTCAAAGTCAATTTATGCCTCCATAGCGCAGTTTCGGTTTGGAGCGTGGCTGTCGTTGAAATTACAACAAATGTCGCACCTGGGAGGCCGCATTCGACGAAGCCCCCCTTTTTTCCGTCTTTCGCGCGAGTCCTGGCACGCTCGCCTTCGTTTTTCGTTCGACTAAAGCGACTCTTTGAATAGGACGATTAACGTACGAATACCTAATTTAAAAGTCTAAACGGAAAGACTGTTTGCTAGTAGGAAGACGAACGCCTCGGCCGGTCGAAAGTGAGTTTACGGTGGTTCCTTTCGGGTGGACGTATTACGCGTATGCTAATGCCGAGCCTCTTAAAGCTGGCGTTAATTAAATGCAGATCCAACATGCTACGAGGCTCGTTTGGCTCTCCGTGGAGGCCACGATTCTTTGTTTGGAAAAGTTGGCGCGTTAAAGACACTTTTGCCCCGTGTCTCCACAACGCGCCCCGGCAATGGTTTCTGCTTAAACAAAGACCAATATGTATAACGCGCATAGAAAGGTGGCCATTCCTTTCCTGGTAATTCAGATGCGATATTTTCTTCGTATTTCACGATTATGATATATCGAGCACAAGGCGAGAAACAGGTTGATTAATTGAATTTGCTATCGATATGTTTCCATCGACGGTAGAGCACATTAGGCGAACCCTCTGTGTCTGGCGAATGGTTAAGCAACGCCACTCTGAACTCGGAAGAACGTAAATCTGATAATGCATCGCTAATTAGGGATAATCGATCAAACACGCTAATGCACCGGTGCGCCGACGTACGTGCACGATGCTAATTAATCGAATTGTATTCGACTCGCCTCGAACCTTACAATTAAGATTACTGGAGACCAAGCTTCTACGCATTTTGATTTAGAATTTATGAAAGAAATTTGCTAGTCGCGAAACGAATGCACAGCCAGAAGCGATCGACGAACCGACGGCGCACAGTAAAGAGGAAAATTAACCATCGCAGTTTGTCGTCCAGTGTATCGTTTGCACATTGCATCCGCAACATTATAACGCGGGATGTATGTATACCGAGCAAACAGTGCGTCGAACGACACGCGGTTGACCCTTGTCAACATCGCTTAGCTACGTATGTATTCGTTGATGTAACCACGATCGAACCAACGCTAGACACGAGCCACGATAATGAGAATACAACTGCGCAAATGTTTCACCTGTAGCAACTTTCGACGTTAAGTTCCCGTAACTCGATCGTCTGTTTTATCCGTGTTAAAAGTTACTTCCACTTTCAACCGCCGCGACTGGTAAGACACCAGGAAATGGACGGTCGCGTGAACAACCTGCTTCACGCGGTTTACGCCAGCTTCGGGCACCCGCGATTAAATTCGTTTCTGCGATATCGAGGAGTGGATACAGAAGAATGAAAAAAATAGATCGATCGATCGTTCTAGTAAAATAGATTACGCCGAATGAAACGTAAGAATTCTTTCACGCAAATCGTGACATCTACCGAGACGCGATATCGAGCGCTTGTTTAATTCACCCTTTTATGCTCTATTATTGGCACTTGGATGAGCTCGTCCCAAGACCCCAACGCAAACATATCGGGGCAGTTTTACTGGCAATAAGGTGCCGAGCGCTTAATCAAAGTTGCGGTAAACATGGCCTACTTTTTAAGAAGCTGCCCTCCTTCATCGATCAGGCGGAACGATCGATCGAATCCCGAGGAAGGTTTCATAGCCACCGCCGAAGCAAAGGGCTCGATTGAATTAATCGGGCAAGGTCGACCGTAGAATTTATGTATCTTGCTTAATTGTACGGAGAGTACCGAGAACGCAAGCTCTCTCCTCTCGCATTGATTAATGGTACGGATAGTCGCTTAATCGAAATTATTGTCAACACTCTTCATCGAATCTGATTTCATTTATAATAATAATCATCATTGACGTGCGAACGAGAGTCGTCGCACGCGCTTGGAACGGGATCGACCAGAGCGAGAGGAACGATTTCCGCGATCGTTAATTGCGCAACGTAACGCAATGCGTCACAGCAGCCGCGAAGGGAATAACAAATTTCCTTTCGTACGGATCGAAGATGGGTGGTGGCGTTGACGGACAGTTTTAGGCGAGCCGGGAGCCGGGAGGCAATAAAAATCACCGAAGATTTTAAGAAGGTCGTATGTTCGTTGTTACGGCGCTTAACAGTTGGTCGGATCTTTCGATGGGGTGTCGAAGTAACCTAAATATAGTTAAGCTATTTCCGAATTCGGAGCGCCTCGGAGCGTCATCGAGGAACTCGGAGGAATAGGTGAGAAATGGAAAAGGAGGAAACTGGGTGATAATTTAAGGAACGACAGGGAACTCGCGCCGTTATTTATCGATGCCACATGCGCGCAGGTGTCCATGCGTGTGGATCGTGCTCCACCTCCTCCGCGTCACGAGTTTGCTTCAAAGTCAAGAAGCAGTCCGTCTCGCAAGCGTTACGAGTCGATAAGAAACATATTTCTCCTACTCGGTATACAATCGAATCTCCGGCTCGAGGAAGGAAACAGTCCTGAAACTTTTCCTTTGGGAAATTAAAAAAGCCTGCATGACCTACTCATTTTTCATCCTGGTAGAACGAAATTCTTACCGAACGTTACATGTTCATAGGTGGTATAGATACGCTATTCCTTCATGTATGGCAAACACGAGATGGAGAATTTATCTCCGCCTTCGCACTTACGATCTTTGCACGGCAAAGGCCGTAAGATTTATTTCTACCCTGGGGCCCTGAAAATTTAAATGAAAAACTTACACGAAAGACTAAATAATGAGCTCTGTATAGCAAAACTTGCGACAGAATTATTGGTTTTCCTGGAGCATAGACTTCGGCGACGAGAAGATGACGCACGTCGAACAATCTAAAATGTAACCATTAGCATCATCGTCAATTCATAACCAAAGCAATGTAATCGATTACTCCATCTTTCATCGTAGACACAGTTATAAAGTAAGGATTGTAAAGTGTACGAATACCAAAGTTGCTCGTCTCGTTGGGTTGGGCGACCGAGTCTCGATCAATTTACAGGGCTCGCGCAAGGATCCACGGGGAAACACTGTCCATGCCAGGGAGTTAGGGTGGCTCCCATCGTCTGCGTTGGGTCTAGGCCTCGTCCCGACCCCAAACGCGGAAGGTCCTTGGAGATCGCCGACCGTGAGGGCTGTACCTCGCGAGTTGTATGGCTGCGCGTATCGTATTCACGGTCTCTGTTTTCGGGAATTGTAACTCGATGTGCGAATAGGGTTTCCAGGTGCAACGATCTCGTGCCTGCGCACCTAAAGCGCCGTTCTCCCGTTTTCCTGCCCGTTGTCGCGGTGATACGATCCTAATGGGTTCGAAAATGGTTCCAGCACCTGGAAAACACGTTGCTTTGGTTGACGTTGGATTTCTGATATACGCGTTCGCAGTCCGAAACGAATGGTAGAACTAAGAGCGAAGTAGGGGCAGCAAAGCGCGAATTGGCCCTCGGTGCAAAGCGAGTTTGACGCTCCTCTTCAACCTCGGCGCTACCGAATCCACCCACACGCTCGTTGGGAGTCGCATATCACGAACAGAGGACGTTGAAGCTGTTTAATAAATCCCCCAGCTTCGAGCTCGGTTAGGTCCATTGAAACGCGTTGAGTATAATTTTCCAGGTTCGTCGAGGATTCCTGACGTCCAACCGGTGACACCACCTATAAACTGGGATTAGGGGAGACAGTTACCGTCGTAATGGTTCTCTCGCGCGAGCGTCCCGTGTCTAGGTCTCGAGGTTGACTGCGTTCGATACCGCAAATTAATAGTCCATTTATACAACTCCGGTGGAGAGTCTCTTCTCGATCTTTGTCGTAACGTTAATGGCTCGAGAGCACCGACGCCGGGTCAAAAAGTCGATAATAACGGTTCGAGGAAGCGTGGAAATGAGGAACGGGGAAAGGACTCTCTACCCGGCGGAGTTTGTTTCTAAGCATCCTCGACTAAGAATAGAAGATACGAGGCACTGGAGTCGAGCGTCGAATCTCGCGATCTCCCCAGCTCGATCTGTTAGTAAATATGCAAATAAGTGTGCGTAGACGTGTGGAAACAACACTTGGATCAATCTGTAAATAGCGTGAATAGATCTAGCGTGAAATTAACGAGGGTTCGGCGTTGAGCACGTACAAATCCTACGGCCACCGATATAGGAATCATTGTGTTTCTAGAATTCTCCAACATAAAATTCCGCGATAACCGTTGCTACCGTAATTTCGACTCATCGTGTACCCCTTAAAGCACCCACCCCGTGTCCGAACCGCTAAAGTGCCACAGCGGTTCGAGCGAAATTGGTGCTCGAGGGGTTAAGGAGCAAAAATGGTGGTGCATCATTCATTCGAGTAACGAACCAACGGTGATCTATATATCGGTTTCGACTAAAAGTTGCAAAGTCGTAAGCATCGTCGACTAATAATAGAAGCGACGCTGTACTTGAGCCGAGCGTCGAATCTCGCGATCTTTCCAACTCGGTCTGCTCGTAAATATGCAAATAGCGCGGCGCTTAGCACGCGAAGAACTCTGTACAGGGTAAACCATAAGCGAGATCGTATTAACATGCCTGGAGAGGCGTGCACGTCGTACGCAACGCGTCGGAGATACCGTGGATATAACTCGACTTTCGCGTGACCGACGTCTCGCGGCTGCACGCTTTTCCTGACGGTCCCTCTCCCCGTTGCCTCGCTTTCGCCCTCGTTCGCTCGAAAAACCTACCACCGAAATATCTTCGTTCCCAGTGCTTTTCACCGAATACCCTCGTTCGCTCGTAAACTCACTTAAACGCAGCCGAATCGCTCGCGATGGCTCTCGACGACAGGAGCACCCCTATCTTCTCCCTTTCCGAAGGCTCCTTCCACGATGCGTAATATCGGCGACTTTAGCTACCCCCACGTCGGGAATGCATTGTCTTTTGGGCTCAATTTGTGTTCTCCGATTGTGTCCCCTCGAATAGTTGTAACTGCCGTCAGATTCCAGCATCGATATTACGAGGGCAGCTGCAATACGACAATGAAATAGTTAGCAAATCGAATAAGAGTTCTTATCTCGAACGGAATCTGGGTTTATATTAGCGCATTCGCGTCAAATCTCTGACATGGTGTCCGTTTATTTTAAAACAGACTTTAACGATAAATCAATGACGACCACTGCTTTATAACGTCAAGCTCATCCATCTTCTGCGGAACCGTCGGCTGTCCAACGTAATCGATTATTTAAATGTTTCTATTGTACGTACGTGGTAGGCCATTCTACAACGGTAACCACGAAAGAGCTTTGCATTAATGGATTCATACATGTGCTTCATTTCGGCAAACCGTTCAAAAATAACGGGATACACTTTCTGGGGCACCATTATTGGGTCGTTCTTTGAATAATACAGTACTTTAATGTCGAACAAAATTAATACCGCGAGGATTCGATGAAATGGTATTTATTCCGAGTGATAATTTGATTGACAGTTTATCGATTGACAATCCTAATTTTAAAAATATATGACTTCGAAAGTGTGTATAATAAGGAAAGCTGCATCCCTAGAATGTGCGCGATGGCAAACGACTTGTATGTGTACCGCGCGTAGAAATTTTCCAGCTGACTTGCGATAACCGCCCTCGGCACGCGACGCGGAGCGAAATGTCGCGTGGAAGATCGAAATGCGAACCTGCACGCGATCACCCCCGTGGATCGATAGCGAGCATTTTCCTGAGAGCGTTTTTCCGTCGTGTGAAATATCGTCGAGTCGCTAATCGAACGATTAAACGTCGGTCCAAATCTTTCGGAACCGTGAATGATCGAGTCCTGTTCCTGGAAGAGCGACGACGCGCAAAAACATTCCGCGAAAAAGAAAGACTCGTGCTCGCGATAGTAGCGTCGACGTCGTGTGCGAGATCTCTACATAAATCGTCAACTGCCTTCTGTGTATCGATTAAACGCTCACCTTGACACAGGTTGTTTCCACGAACCTGACCGTGCGTGAACCCTCGTCGTTGAACTTTACACTTTAGAGTCTAAAGTTTAGACCAACGCAAGACGGGGCAAGTTTATTTCCGTTAACTAGAGCCAAATTTTCCGATCCTACGCAAGCTGTGTATTAATATAAATAGTGTTTTTTTTTAGCACTACAAATGTCCACGCTTCAGACCCGAGTTGCTGCTGGATTCCATATAAAAGGACATCATATTTTTGTTCCGCTTACATATATGTTTGTACTATTAAGAAGCTAGTAAAGCTATTTTACTTGCAGTGAAGGTTCCTACGTCACGGCCGAGGTGACAAACGTTCCACACGGTAAAAATGGCAACGTCATGTAGGAAGTGACATATGCTCGTTAATGGTTAAAAATTGTTCCTATCTTCTCGTGACAAGGTCCACCCTGGTAGCAACTACAAGTCCACGTACAAGTACCATCGCTAAAGTCTCGATAACTTTTCAATTGCAATTGATAGCTCACACATGAAACTATCGATGAAAAATCGTGTCCTATAACGTCTCGATACTTATAGCGTCGATAACAGAATTCACCCCGGTTATTTATCAAAAGGACTGCGTACATCGTCTTTACGATGCTTGTACACCGTATGCACCGGCATCGAGTAGTCGTAAAGCTCATCCGTTTGAACGAGAAACGTGACTCGTGTAACAAACGGCACTCGTCCTTATCTTTTCGAAAAAGGCACCGCGTGGGCGATGGAACCTTTAGCCGTTTCGCGAAAACTTCCGCTCCCTCACGAGCTTTAATCGATGTCGCGCGCTCACGCGCGCCGTCGGAAAGTTTTATCCACCGTTTTTTTTCAACGCCCAGTGCTGGTGGTAAATCATCGCGATAAAATTCGGGGCCCGGAACTCTGTTTGTTGGTATTTATATGTAGGGCTTGCTGAGATACGACTGCAGCTGCATCTCTGCATCTGCATCTGCCCCCTATTACGTTATGTAGATGAGTTATAAGTGTCGATAACTGAAGGAAAATGGGAATATTATGTAATAAAATCGATATTAAATTTTTGTCTTATATTAGACCTAAGTAACGTCCAATCTTACACCACCTGCGATGTATCCCTGTTTCAGAATTGTACTTTCCACAGTCGGATTTGAGCTTGAGGCTTCCGCTGTTGACGCGAAACGATGATAGATCGTCTTGGAACGTGAAATTGCTGGAGCTGAGGACTCTCAGGAACGACTCGTCGGAACCAAAGAACGTCAGCTACCGCGTCACCGTGCCCCGCGAGGAAATTGCCACTATAGATCCTGAAACGAACAGTCTGTTATTTCAAGGCTCACCCAAAGAAGGTAAGCTCTCGTCGGTATGTAACCTCGAACCGTTATCATTCTTCACTGGTTACGTAGGCGAGTCCGAATACGACACGGTCGTGGTCGTGGCGAAGGAAAACGGGGCCAGAAACGAGGCTGTCCTGGAGATCAAAGTTCAACCGATTCGCGTAGACGGGAAGCAAATTAATTGCACGAATCATGTTCAGGTAATTACACCAGCCGCGTTCCTCGCTGAAGCTTTGAATTATTGCCCGAATAAATTATTATCGGGCAAAGGCGTCCGAAGCATTTCAGATTTATCAGTCGACCTTTTTATTCTGTTCCCTTTCAAACGGGAGACGGAAAATTAATCTAAAGAAACAATGCGGTGGAACGTGAAAATGAACGAAGGAAATGTGTTTCTACGAATGTGCGCGATGGCGAGATAATAAAAAGTGAAAAATGGACATACGTATTCTATATTGTTTTTAGAAAGGATCAAAATGAAATGGTCGAAACGTCGATGCTTGCGACGACTTTCCCTTGTAACGATACGTTCGGGATTTGTTTCCATGCGTCGACACTTGTTGCAGGACATGTGCTTCTGGAACTCGTCGAGATACAAGATTTACGAAAACCAACCGGTCACTATGATCGGTTCCTTCGGGCCTGCGGCTTACGCTGAGATTTGCCCTACTTTTCGCATCACCGACTACAAGCTGCTGAACGGCAAGTGTGACAGTGACGTTCCATTAGCGCGTCTCTTGATACCTGAAATCATGAAAAATTATTAAAAAATCGTGGGATCGGAGTTCGAGTCGGGTCGACGCGACTTTTCTTCTCTCGACAGGCGAGTTCGCTCGCCAAAATGAAAATTAATAATTCCACCACAGCTGAGGTGGAACGGTCCCGCGCAATCTATCCGATCCACGAATCCCTGCATCGCATGATTAATCGACGAGCTCGCTTGTCCGCGAGTGCGTGCATAACGCTCGGAAATTGCTGCTCCGGCATTTCTGGCGTGCAAAATTTTCAAAGGAAGTAGATCACGCGTGGTCGTGATCAAAAATTTTGGACAATCGTTTAAATAAAGTAAATTAATCGATCTCTAGGCACGGAGTTCTTTCACGTGGTGAACCATACGCTGTTCGCGAACGCATCCTTGGACAGGGACGCGTGGGGTCCGCCAGGAGGTCCAGGGCCACGCGTCAGCGTTCAAGTTCAGTGCATCGTCTGGGAAGAAATCACCGGGGCACAGCACGCTCCCATCAAAGTCCTGGACGTGGACATCCTGGATCAGGACGACAACGCGCCCGTAGTTCAAGGGAACAACTCCGACATCGTCCTAACTCTTCCAAAATTCACCGCGGTGAGTCGATCGTCGCTTAGTCGAATCCTGGATCTCGAAACAATCTTAAGTATTCGAGTATGATTCGCGACACGTTTAACTGCGTTAATCGTTTTCGAATCGATCTGGTCGCAACGGATAGTGAAAAGATCGGACTTAATCAGCGCAGCATTGTTCTTGCGATCGTTTCCGGCATTGTTTTGGATAGCGGACGTGAAAAGACGCGGAAACGAAGAAAGAATCTCGAAGAACGGGTGAAAGGATCCGGGCGCGAGAAGGAAGAAAAAGGCTTCGGGGGCTGATCTTGATTAAGCTCGGATCTCTTTTTCCTTCGGCCGTCTGTCTGTCTGGCTGTACAACCGTCCCTTCCCTGCGCAGCTTTTCACTCGTCTCGTCGCTCGCAGCTTCGCACGTTTCGCCCTATCCTCGCCGCGGATAAAAGAAACGCCGTAACTCGCTAACACGCGCGTCGCCTGCTGGCAATTCGTATCAAAACGAATCGTGGAACGCTGTGCCCGCCCTCGCGAGACCATTATGGGGTTGCACCATGCTGGAAGCTCTAAAACATGAAACGAATTAGGTAGTTTAGCAAGTTCAGTTTACGCAAATTAAGCGCGAATGTCTCGACGGAAAGCTGCTACGGACTAGCTATCAGGAATAATTAATAATTGTACATGTGTAGCTGGCACGAAGAGAGCAGCGTGGACAACGTATTTGCATAATGTTCGAATGATAAACAGTCGAGGCACCGAGAACCGTCCTCTAGAAGCGTCAGCTGGTGTAAGTGGAGAAGAGCTGAGGCAAGAGGGAAGCCTGCAGAGCATCTTCGTGAAACAGCTTCGAGTCTTCGTGTCGCGCGGGCTATTTATCCTGTAATATATGAAAATTTCAGTAACGGTGATCTCCCCGAGTGTTGCTTAGTTAGACGTTATGGAAATGGGATAAAAACCGTCCAAACCGCAGTATATATTGCTGCCTGCATTTTCAGCGAATGCTTCGTCAGTCTACTGGGAATCATGGGCGCGACGGGTATAATTATTGGTCCCATCTCTGCTGACGTTGCTCGAGACATCGCCGAGGCACGTATTTTAGAGACTGGAACAGCCAAAAGTTCTTCTTAAAGGTAGCCATTTAGAACAACAATCTCCAACCTGGTGTAACCTCATAATTCGTCCGTTACCTTTGATCGTTCCTCGAGATTCGATTGCATGGAAGTGCTTTGAAACGCGAGTGCGTTGAAATTGCTTCGAACGCGTTCGAGAGGCTCGACCCTATCGAATCAGTCACAAGAGCTTGGTCAGAGCTTTCGTTCCACAGGCCGAGCAGTTTGTGAACAAGATCGACTTGATAGTGAGGGATGCGGACACCATGAGCAGCAATCGTTACGTCATCCGCATCCTCGGGGACACGCACGATGCTCTGACCGTCACCTACGAGCCTATGTCCATCGCGAAGTCCACGGAAGTCCCTTACACGGCGATAGTCCCAAGTTAGTCTACCACTTTGCTTGAATTTTCAGTCGTCTAAGACCTTTAAATCCTCGTATCGTTAAAACGTTTGCTCTCGCGTGATTCTCTAAGCTGCAGTTGGAGCTATTCGTCCTCGTCTGTTGCAGGATTTTCGGTTAAAACCACTCTGCTACCAAAGTCGCCTTATCGCGTGACGCTTCGAGTGGAGGACGCGTCTCTTCTCCCAGGATACGGCGAGAATACGGTGAGTGTCGTCGCGAATACTTAGTAATTCCAGTACTTCTGGTATGTTTTAAAAACGATCGAAAAATAACCGTTCGGTAGTAAAGCGGTCGACTGTGGATCCGAGGATCGTGGCTTCGAATCTCTGTGCTTTATTTTTCGTTTAGACTCGTACAATATTTTCATACTAATTATACTTACTTTCCGACGACCCGAGCTACGTTTATCGCAAACAAATTGAAAGCTTCGACGATTGGGTTAACGACAAAATTAGGTCCACTCGTCTAACCACACGGTTGAGTGCGATTCGCGCCAAGGGGGTAGCACGTACAAGGGAAAGTCCGCGGGGATTCTATGGCCAGACAGGCTACCTGCGTAACAACGATAGAATGTGCTCGGTAGGATAGATAACGCGCAAAAGGACGTCAGGTGGTTTCGACCGATCGACCATTGCCAAAAGCAACTCGGGAGATGAGAGTCATCGACGAACCTGGAAGCCTCGACGAATCAATTACGAGTCTCCCTGGTCTCTTTTTTCCCCTCCTCCGCGCTATCAAAGAAAATCTCTCGAAGCGATGCGTCCGTTCCGATGGTAACCCTCCTCGAAAAGCTCTGCTACCCTCGCTGCCGCCCCCCCCCCCCCCTCCTCCCTGTTCGTTTCGAGCATCGACAAACGTTCCCTCTCGATGGAAATATCGTTCGAGTGCACGGCGTCAAGCCTGCCGACCAGTCCGTCCGGAACTCGACGAAATTATCCCAATAACGAAAGGGAAGGCAATTAAACGCACCTTGTACCGTTTGTTCGGTATCCGCTAGATATAATCGCGGCTCGTTAAACAATTAGACAACGAAAGCTGCGAGAAGCGTCGGGTGGGCGAGGCGCGGTTTCAACCACGGTTTCCACGGAGCGGGTTAAGCGGGAATTAATGGGATCGTTTCGCGTGAAAATTGCTCGATGGCCCTAGCGTGGGCGGAACTTTCTTATTATCTACTCGTCAAACTTCCGCCCTGAACATTTTCGATCCACTCATTCGTACCCACGCGGTTCAGCAATTTTTGGAACTTTGAATCGGTCCGCTTATCTTTCTGTCGTCGATTCCTGGGATCCGATTGAAATAAGTGCTCGTCGAATCGAGTAGTCGGACGACGCGCAGCTGCCATTCTCGATAACGTTGTCTGCTTTTGAAAATAAGTGTTCGATCGGAGCGGTACAATTGGTCGATAACGACGCTTAATGGGGGATAAGTAATCCTGTGCGCTTTCCAATAATTCCCTGGGAATCCCCAATAACAGAAACGTGGAAACTGCAAGGGAAATACTTGTTTTCATTGTAAATAGAAGGGACGAAATCCACGTGAAATAACGGTCCCAATCGAAGGGCATACATCGGACCGTCGAGTGACCAGAGATACTGCAACTCCGCAGATGTATTATTTCGATAACGCCCTTTAAAATTAATAACAACGTAATTTAGAGGCAAGCTGAATTTTCATTCGAGTGGAATCGGTCATATTTTATCAGTTTACATACAAATTCTGTTCATCTTTGACGTTGCCGCGCGGTGCAATTACTTTCTAGCTTCTTTGTCCAGTAAATGGTCTTTTCTGTTCAATTTCGTCGGCAAATGATTAAATCGATGACTATAGCGTCCTGCAGAGAACTTTTCACCTCGAAAGAGGAGCTCGTAAAACAGTGTCTGTACCCTTTATGACCCATCGGATGGCGAGATAGGCCTTTATGGCACGAATTTTCGATTTCGCACCTAACGTTAATGGTTAACTCTTGTCTACCAATTAACGTGCGCGTTTATAATTATTTTGATGAAAAAAACTTTGCACGTTGCCTGGCAAACAACAGGACGCATATGTTCCGTCGACGCGTTATGTTGATTTTGGGAATGTTTCCACTATACGCTTGACAACTCGATTCTGGCAACTCTGTGCAAACCTTCTCTAAACAACATCCACTTAAAGTGCACTAGCAAACTCGCTTCTGTTTGTTGTGTACCGAGTACCAAAAGTTTGTATCTGTAAACGTGTCACGCGATTTACATTTCGTTATTACGATAGAGTATATTTTTGTTTTGTTTAAATGGGTAAAAACATTTATCTGGAAAATGTAGTCAGGCAAAAGGTTTACAGAACGATTCGTCTCGTTAGTTGAACGTCACGTTGACCGTCTACGGGCCGGATCACCAAATTTCGACGACGACGACCGTGTCCTCCGTATCGAGCAGACAGCAATTATCCTATCCTTCGAGTGTGAAAGTCGCTCGGCTGGCTTCTCGTTACTCGCGAGTCGCGAAACCGTCGGGCGAGCTGCACCCTTCTGTAAACTTCAGCATCCACGGCTCGAACGCTTTCGGCGTCACGCAGAAAGGAGGCATCGTCTACGTGACCGACGAGAATCTCCTCAGGACGCAGCCAGCGAACCTCACGTAAGTCGCACGCTCGATTTAACGCGCTCCCCGCGGTACCTTTTCTCGTAGACTTTAATCCTCCTCCAGGTTTCCCGATTTCGGTACGTTTCACGTTCGACCTTTGTCGGGCACAATGCATTTTGTAATTCCTGAATCGAGAAGATTCTCTAAGCTCGCGCATCGAGGTGTCGACCTACTCGTGGCCGATTTAACCGTTTTTCAACCGGTACTTTAGTCTGAGGATCAAGTGGAGCGGAAAGGATCGCGCGGTGGTGTCTTCGAAGATAAGGATCGGCTTGACGAACGCGTCAGCCTCGAAGGTCGACGCTTGCAATCACACCAAGTCCGGACGATTGCATTCATGCGCCAACGCGGAAACGCCGGAGGACTGCGAATCCAGCTGTGGTGTCGCCAGCGGACTTTTCAGGTACAACTGTTTTCTCTTCGCTCCTCGCATCCCTCGCGCGAGTAACGTCTGCCGTGCGAAAAATTCTCCTCTCCGCTCCCGCGAGATTACTTTCCCACGAACAGCTCCGCCTTTCGAAATTCCACAACCGCTCGTATTTCTTCCTTCGATGGTGCCTGGGAGCCTCTTCCATCTCAGCCTTGCACTAAATTCGCCTGGTCGCGAGCTTTTTGGTGCAACGTTAATCTCCGAGGGTTGTCTTGGGCTGGAAGATAGGCAATCGATGAGGTCTTACGTTATCTTTAAGGAGAAAGAAAAAAAAAATAAAGTTTGCCAGTTCAAATAAAGCCACGTGGAATCGTTAAGAGAGAAGGGTTAAAAATACTTTAGAGAGCATTAAGTTTTTTTGTCCAAGTGTCGAGGCGAGAGAATCTCGTTAAGACTTCCAAAGAAACTCATCGAAATTTCAGCAAGGGCAACTTTAACGGGCGTTGTATGTGGAGGTGGAACAATCGGTCCGAGTTCGCCACGATGTCTGACCATTACCCGACCTGTTCCCCTGACTTGACGCACTGCCCGGACAACCACTGCGACCAGCTCGAGCAACTCGACCCCCGCATTTGCCCTCAGGATTGCACGGAATGTAAGTAACTTGATCTTCTTAACGACGAGCAATTAAAGGAATTACTTACTTGAAAATAATTCGAATATTAACACATCGTTGATTGGTCACGAGTTAACTCGTGTCTGCACTTACATGATTTACTCCAATTTATGAAATTGCAAAATTGTTTGCAAAAACTTTGCTCATCGTGTTGTGTATGTAAAATATTTCGTTTCAATTCGTTAGGTAAAATATAAATAAGGTTTATTGAAGTTTCTTTAAATTGTCTTAATTTCACATTAAGTTACGAAAAAAGAGTCTTTCAGTTCTTGAAATCGGACAGTTTACCGTAGTTACCACATGTTACTGTACATTTTAAAATCCAATTACTTTACTCGCTGTAATCCACGGAAAGCTGCCGCAGTTCGTAGATTCTGTACATGAACGGTAGAAAAATTCCTGACTCGCGTGCATTCGAATCGTCCAGCTCGAGAAGCATAAATGCAGCAACGAGGAACTTTGGGGTTTTCAGTGGACGTGCATTGGGCCAACATGAACAAAGATGGCCGTGGGATCGAGAGCGGTGTGGGGACCTGCAAGTGCGACGATATGCTGCAATGCACCTGCAACGTGGATGGTTTCTCCGCGCGAAACGACAACCACGGCAAAGGCAATAAAAATGGGACGGACGGTAAATTGCGAGACCGAGAAAACGAAGTTCTCGTGCCAGACGCACGAAAAGGTTCGTCGATTATTTTACGAGCACGGTTGCGTCGTGTATCGCGGACTAGCTTAAATTTCTTTCATCTTTTCTCCCAGCATCCAGTGGTCCCTGCGGCCCTTTCTGCATGGTAGGCCTGATCGGTGGCAGCTTCTTTCTGCTGATCGTGATCGTTGGCTCCTTCGTCACTTCGAGATACAGGTAAGCACTCGAATCATCGAAAGGTAGAACGGGCTTGGGACTGTTTCAAATATCTGCCGAATATAGTTCAAGCGTTACGTGTTACGTTTGGAGTCCGAGCTCTGCTTTCGAGTAAACGAATAGTTACAGTCGATTAGTCCCAGTCCTCAGAGGTCAAGAATCTCGAATCAGGGAAGCGAAACGTGACTAAAGGCGAAACGATTGTATCAGCGGTGTTTGCGACAGAAAATATACGGTGTTCGTGCGACAGCTGGGGAATCCCAGCTGGCTGAATTAGAGATAATTCTCAAACGAACCCCTTGTACGTTGAAGCGAAGTGGCTGATCGCTTGGTCAACGAGCTATCGATAGGGGAGCACGAGTGTGGCCGCGATTCTTTAATACTGCGTTTCCCAAATTTTTTTTATTTACCCAACGCTTCCCACGACACGGTGTATTTACACGCTTGCATTCTTTTGCAAGTATTTCATTTTTTAAAGGAGAAATACAGAATTGAATCTATGCTTGAAGATCGACGCTGAATTCCGCGCGAGAAACATCCGATACAGAGCTCAATGCATAGTTTGGGAAACGCTGGGTCTGATATTTCGGCGATGCACGTCGACAGATACGCTTATCAGGGTGCACTATCGATTTCTCTCGAAGCAGACCTTCCTTTTGTCAACGACTGCGTTCGGTCGAGCAACCAGTGGTCACCTATTACTCGTTCGCGTCGTGAAAGGCGATCGTAGAATGCCACCTGGAAAGTTGCGAAACGATCCGGCGCAACGATTCCGATCCCTCGAACTCCTATCGTGAACGTAAACGGGCGAAAAGCGTTCCAGAAGCGGGCGCGAAATTAAAAAAGTTTCCCCATCGTTTGCACGGGAAGCGCTTAAACTCCTCTCTCGGAACAAGCGTTCCAGCTTTCGCGGTATCTCTCGTTGGAACCTGGCTTTGTTGCTTATGTATAATATCTCGTCGTCCAGTTTATGTAGATTAACCAGAAAATAATCGCCCCAAACGATCGCCCAGGGATGTAGATGGTACGAGGGACGGGCTAAGGGTGGCTAATTGGTCTTGAAACTAATTTGTTACGTATAATGAGACCTACGCGAATTACCTGTGCACAAATAAAACCATAATGATTAACCGTCCGTAATCTCTGCGGGAATGTAGCAAGCATGAAAATTTTGTCTTAGAATGGCTGCGAAAGGAACACGCAGGGATAGCAAGCGAAAGGCAGCGAACGGAGACGCAAACGGAGTTGCCATACTGCCATCCGATTACATCGATCGAGGCGATGGACTGCTGATCGGCCTGGACACCTTCACCGCCGCCAATCGTCACTTTTTCATTCCTAAGAGCTGTCCTGTGAGTAACGTTACAAAAGCTTTGAACAAGAACACAAAATTGTAAACGAACCGAGCTCTGCTTTTACTTAATTTCCAAGCTGCCCGTTTCATGCATATTCCCCCCACGAAGCTGTCGTGTCGTTCTTTCTTGAAACTGCGAATGCATTTCCCCGTTGTCTGGGCATGCTAAACGAGAACTCATCGGCCCGTGAAACCGTGCACGTAATTCAGCGCTTCCTGCGAATGCATGCGATAATCCTGAATTTCGAGGAAGCTTGCTCGAGCTGAAATTAACTCGCGACGCGTTACCCAGTTTCCCAATTTCTCCTGGACACGGTTTTTGCAAGCACGTTCATTCTAGTTGGTTAAATGCTGACGATGGAATACTCTTATCCAAGTTCCACGCGATACATTTTTAACACACTTTTAGCCTCGGAATCTAGAGACCGAAGCAAAATCTTAGTCTATATCGATTCCATTGGAGATCGTTTCGTGTCTCATTAGCCGGATCCGAAATGGGAATTCCCAAGGTCGCGGTTGACCATCGAGCAAGTTCTGGGCGAAGGAGAATTCGGTCGCGTTTTGCGGGCCAAAGCTATCGACATCGGAGGAACGTCAGGCCCGACGACTGTCGCAGTCAAGACTCTAAAGGAGAACGCGTGCGCCTCGGAGCTCGCCGATTTGCTCTCGGAGTATCAGCTCCTGAAGGAGGCCCAGCATCCCAACGTGATCAGACTACTAGGTGCTTGCACCAGCCCTGGAGCCCCGGTCTACCTCATCATCGAGTTCGCGGAGTTTGGATCTTTGCGGTAAGCGTACAACCCGAAATAATACGAGGAATGTTAGTATACAAAAATATTCTCCAAATTCCACCAATTTCAATGAACCCTGATACTTGCGTTATTCATATCGAGCATTAAAACATTACGACCCAATTTATGATTCTTTATCACTTGTACATACCTTGAAGCGTACCCTTCATATTTCGAATACACGCACGCATAACAGTGGCCGAGACAGGAGTCAACGAACCGTGGAATTTCGCATTGCGGAATTCCGTCAACGTCGGGACAATAATCGCGAGGGGTTCTAGCAACATCCCAGTAATTAAATTCTTCTTCCGTTTTGCGTTCCGCGAGAAAGAAACGCGCGCGAAATACCTTGCTAGATAGAGGAGAGCGAAAAACGACGACGCAGAGGCGACGGTGTACGTGTCGCGCGATATTAAGATGATACGCGCTCTTTGCAGAAATTACTTGAGACGCAGCCGTCACTTGGAATCCGAGGGGAGGACCGGTGGATGCTCCTCGTTGTCCAACCTTGGTGAGGAATCGCGAAATATGGACTTTACGTCGGCGTACACTGTCACGCCTCGAGACATACTCTCGTTCGCCTGGCAGATCAGCAAGGGAATGGCCTATCTCGCAGACATTAAGGTAACATCAGGGTAATTTAAGGATTGGTCTATATAACATGCAAGGACCCGTGGTATGGAATTTTTGTTGGCTAACAAAACCGTCCGGTTGTCCAGCTGGTTCACAGAGATCTCGCTGCCAGGAACGTTTTATTAGCGGCAGGAAAAGTCTGCAAGATCTCCGATTTCGGGCTGACGCGCGACGTGTACGAAGATGACGCCTATTTGAAACGCAGCAAAGGACGAGGTACGCGAGTTTGTACATTTTAGCTGGCTCACCTTGTATATTAACGTAAACAATTCTATTCCCAAGAATTTTGTATCGATTCGCAATGGCTCGAATCTGTTGACCCTCCGCAGGCATCCAGATGCTCCCAGCTCGTAACTCTCGAAGGATTTGGGAGAAGAATGTTTCAACCAGGCCTACGAGCCTTAAATCCTCGTTTAATCCGAGTCTTTGTGTCTCTAGTACCCGTGAAATGGATGGCGCCAGAATCCCTGGCCGATCACGTGTACACCAGCAAGTCCGACGTGTGGAGCTTCGGAGTTCTCCTCTGGGAACTGGTCACTTTGGGCGCCTCTCCCTATCCTGGCGTCGACGTACACAATCTCTACAACTTACTCAAGGCTGGATACCGTATGGAGAGACCAGCGAATTGCTCGCAACATTTGTAAGTAGAGTCTGTTCTTAGGCTTGGCCTATTGTTAATGATAATGTGTGATCGTAGGTACAAGCTGATGGTGTCGTGCTGGCACCAAGAACCCGGAATGAGGCCGTCTTTCAAAGAGCTCACCACTCACTGGGAGAAAATGTTGGAAGACAGCGTCGAATACTTGGATCTGAATCCGAGAACCGTCCACAATCAGGCCTACTTCGCCTCCCTTCATGCCTTGGACAGTCCAAGCAGTGCGTATCGCCCTTTTTCTCGTCTCTTCTGTACGAAAGCGTTAATCGTCGACGAGCAAAGTAACGACTCTTAATAGTTCCCAAACATTTTTACGTAACAGGTTCCGGCAACGACGAGACGGACAACGTCAACGTCGATACGTTCAGGAACGACGTCGTCAACTACCTGAAGAAGCCGTCTTCCGATACAGTCACAAAGTGCGACAACGTCGACAAGCTTCATACCCTGTGGCAGGAACCTATAGCGTCCTTTCCCGATGATTCTGTCAAGTTGTCATACGTAAACGATCTGTCGCCGAGTATGCGTGCGAATCACTATGAAAGCCCTATTAAATTCAGAAACGCGAGCGTTACCAGCGACAGCGAGAACGACCTGGTGACGCCGACGAACGAACGGCCGCAGTCCTACATCGACATGGAGGGGAAGAAGTCCTTCGAGTCCGAAGACCTCCTCGTCTTCGCCAATGTAAACGGCGACGACGACAGAGGCGAAGGCAACTGAAGAGTCTGCGAGGAAAATTCGGGGATGAAAACCGACGAAATTCGCCAAAGAAATTAGCTAGAAGCTACTTTCGCATGAGCGAAAAGAATCGCTGCGTTGTGCCTGCGTCGAATTCACGATTCGAAGGAATTGAATGACGCGATACCCGTGGCAGGATAATAACCGATATCGCGTTGTATTTCTACGCCTATTTTTATGTATAAAGCATCGGGACCTATATCGAATATATAGGAAAAGTACTTGTATCACGTCTACTTAGATCTATCTAATCCATTTCGATGCAAATAGCACGCCTTTGTACTCTGATACTTTTATCGTCGGACACACGCGCACGATAGAACGCGCAAGAAATCAACTCGCGCGGATAAATTATTGCGAACGATCGAATAGTTCGCTAATTCTCGCGCTTTCGTCGTTTACGAGTAGCTTAATTTATACGGAATCAACGCAAAGTTGTGAAACGTTTTCACGTCGATTGTTTTCGAGTAACTTTGCACGCGTCTCTGTTTGTTACTTAATCTTCCAACATTGTTTACAGCTATGCGAGAAATTTGATCTAGAAAGAAAATCGTAAGAACTAGAGAATTGAATTTAAATCATTAAACGTTTAAGCTTCCAATTGAATAAAATGCACCTCGCGCACGTGCTTCCCGCTTTCGCGTACACGCTGGAACAGAGGTTCGCGGCGTTGGATAACAGAAACCGAAGACAGAGATTCGATAACCGTCGATGCGCTAATTTAAATACGACTGTATCGGTCAATTTAATCATATCCAAAGAAGACTGCGTTTCCATACCTCGTCGAATAAATACGTCCCTTTTTGTATTTATGTATAAAGCAGAGCATTCCATTACATTAGTTAGTTATCGTTTATCGCGCAAATTGTACACGTACAAGTTCAGTTTGTATCGTGTTCTATACTTACTTTTCAAGAGTTGACTAGTTTTAGCGAAGACGCATACCGTGAACGTAACTGTTATCGTGCCATCGTTATTTTCTTGTACCTAAGATATATACACACTCACACACATACACACACACACACAATAAATTCATCAAAGGAACAATCATATGTGAGTAATTCCGAGAAATGGGCGTGACAAGTTGTACAGCGACGAAAAGTTGTCTCGTTTATTGAGTCAATACAGGTATAAGATATTCTACATCTTTAAAAACAGTCTTACGCAAGATAAATTTGTTCTTGGACGTTAACAAAAAAAGTACTGAAAAGTATAAAATCACAAGTTTAATTCGTCGACGCGGAACGTGCAGTCATTGCTCGACGGTGATTTATAAATTAACGATTCTCCACCCTCTCCGGTCTCCCCGAGCAAATTCAACTCGTCGATATTGGTCGCGAAGGATTGAGGTATGACGCCACCTTCGGATACCGTCGCCACGGAATTCTGTGTGTCTGAAATTTGCTCGCTTTCCGACATTAGAAGATTTTCTGCAACATCAAGGTATAATATTAAATTATCGAATCTTTTAATCCGAGCACAGTTTACGATCGATAGATACCGGTTTCTCGTGTTTCTTTCGTCATACTCGCGTCTTCCCCGAGTATCTCCAATTTCGCTAACTTTACGCTATCTAAAAATTCCTTATCGCACACGGTAACCCTTCTCGAATTTTTTATTTTGTGAATAACTTTCACTAGTTTGGGTAGCTCTTTGGGCAAACAGAATCTCTTCAAGTGCCTCGTTTCCTCGGGCACGTCGTTCTGCGTGCAGTATGGTAATTGCACGATGTAGTACCTCTTTCCTTTTTGGAACTGATTTTCTTTGACTAATCTTAAAAAATAATTATCGTTGTCTCGATAAATGAACGACACGGCAGGCTGTTTAGGCGGCGGAGAAGTTGCTACAAGAACAACGTCTGCGCTTCGGAATGCACTGCTGCAGCAATCTTCGGTATCCTGCGTCGATGCAAAGATGTGAGACTAAGGTTTGCGCAAAAAACGATCGGAACAAATGATCGTTTCTTATACTAACTTTTCTCGTGGTATCCGTGACATCGACCATATCTATCACAGCAACGTTAGAATTTCTCAAATATTTGGCCAGCTCGATCATCGCGTTGATATGTGTTAGGCGCGTCGGTGAATAAACTAACAAACAATTAGGTTTTCTTCTCCCTTTCAGCCCTACAACGATACCCACGTGGAAGAACATAAATGTAATAGAAGAAAAGGTATTATTATGAAACTTATTGTATTACAACGTTACCCCTTCTATAAAATTTGTAAATGAGGTAAAGCACGCAAAGGATCGCCGGCGGTATCCATACAGTGCTGATGATCATAATGAGAAGACGGTGAGACGGTTTCTCTATAAATTAAAAGCTCATGATTGCATTTAACTGAAAAAATTTGGCATAAACTTATACGTATGAATAATTTTTCTTTGCTCACGTATAATGATGAATGGCGTTGTACTGTTCGCGCACTCATTTTCGCCGCAAAGTGGATGTATAGCAGAGACTTTAAAATAAAACACACCAGTGTGTCCAGTGAAGTCATACGAGATATTTCGTTCACTTGTCGTTGAGAAAATAATCGAACTCGTATTGTTGTTTACCAATCGAATTCTGTATTTTGTAACATTATATGATTCTGGCATTGATTGAATGTGTAACAAGTGAAGAGGCGCATGAGATACATCAATATATACAAATGGTGTGTATTCTTTTATGCTTATGCCTTCTTCTGCAAAGGGAGGAATAATATTAATAATATCAAACTGTCTATGGAAAGTTTCCATTCCATGTTTCGTATGCTCACCGATAAATTTATGCACAGGTACATTGAAAATATATTGTTTGCTATAGTTGTATGTTTTCCCAGTCACTAAATAATCTAGTCTGTAAGGAAGGGATTCGTAAGAATCATTTGAGAACGGACAGGAAACGTATAACTCTTTTGGAGCAGGATCAGTTTGATTCCCATAAAGGTCTATACGTCTACAAGCCAACTCATTTTCATCCAGCAAACTTCGGTAAATTGTGGTTAACCCTATTTTAACATAGTCAATTACATGTACTATCGAGGTACCCTATGAAAGTTCACATGTGTCAAATGCTTACGGTGAAAATTTGCATCGGTAATGCTTAAATTAAATGCAGTAACTTTGACTTCTTGAATAGATCCTCGAAGAGGTTTTTTGAACACATAAGTACGTAGACTAAATTTGGTTGTATCATCTTTAGGCGCTTCATGGGTCTTACTTTCGAAGGTGAGGTTAGAACAATCTACAAAACATAGTCTTATCATCTGCTACTATCTTTATGCTTTAGATCTAACATTCATATTTAATAATAATTCTATACCTCCACCCCTTTGAACGTTTGTGAGTACACACTGGAAACCGTGTATGGGAGCTAATCTCGTCTGTAACAAGAGACATACTCCTTACAGGAAAATAACAAGAACGATTCCGTTCAAAGTTCACGTGAATCAAACTTGAGGTGTGGTCTATTGTTTTAGTACCCATTTACGATTAAGATACAAAGAAAGCTCATCGATCTCGAAGATCTAACATACGATTGCAAAGGACTCGAACGAAAGCAAAGATAAGATAAGATAAGAATTACCGTGTTTTGACAGTAGTCTGGATAACAAAACGAGGCTGCAACGCTTCTGCTGAAGTAACAAAGAAGTATCGCCAAGTTGACGATATTCCACATCGTAAGGTTATAGTTACAAGTCAATGGCAGTGACTGAACGGAGAGTTTATTGACGCGAACATATTTACGTTGCATCAAATGACGTTTTAATACTTCGATTTCTTAACAACACAATATCACAGTCTACATCTTTCGATACGAATTTCCTCGACGCGATTATGACAAGCAATAGACCACATTGGACGCTGATAACTGGTAGTCGCTATTTGGGTGCAGTTGGGTGCATCCAGAAAGTGCATCGCTCACTGAGCCGCTCAGTGAGCAAGATTCAGTACTACTGGCGCCATCGGCGGGAAAACGCCCAAGCTTGTAGTGAAAATAGTTCCAATTATCGCTACTAGATGATGCCACACGAACTAAACGGTCGATAATTATTGCTGCATTAAATAATTATTCATTAAAATGATGACTTTGACATACTAAAATAGTTGTATCGTTGTGTTATAAAGCTAGGAATCGTATTAGCTATGCAATTATGAAAAATAAATAATAAGATATTAAAAGGAACTGGTGGCGCCATCTAGGGACAACAGTGAGAACTATTTTCACTACGAACTTGGGCGATTCGCCACCGATGGCGCCACCAGTAGTAACTTTTAAGGGTTCTGATCCAAGCTTTTAAAATTAATAAAAATGAAAAATTCCAAGATTAGTTCCTTCTATCGACCGCGAGATGGCGATAGCAATTTTGGGTCCATGAATCCGCAATTTGATATTTTAAATAATACATTTTAATTACACTAGCTCTGTATTCGTTTATGTAAGTATGTGACTCTTTAGGATTAAGTGAGTAAAACAGTGGTCAATCTTCTGCATACCTTTATTTTATTAAAAGACTTTCGTAGAATACAATACAATTAATTATACAATTTTTGTTTTACCTGATCGTTATCATTGGCGACGTAAAAGTGTTGTTTATTGCAATCAATTAAGATTTAAATTATTCTTATTACAGTATGTAGGTCTTTGTTTGTCGTCGACAAGCATCATGCGTGCTTAAAAATAACGAAAGTTATAAGAGATAGACCAACGATAAAGATCATATTTTTATCGTTCGTTGCAAAAGAAAACAAAACGTATAAAACCAGGCGAGGGATCTTAAGTACGATAAAGTTGATAACGCTTGTACGATTATTCGAGGAATAATCACAGAATCGTCTTGCTTTCGGAGAAGTGTTTCTTCAGGCCTTCCCAGCACTTGTTGTAATCGTTGTCGAGTTTGTTGCACGTTTTCAGGGCCCATTCGGTGACCGCCATGCTGTACGAGGTCTCGAACATGAACGCCTGAGTTCCATCGGCGATCCGCTCGGGTTTGAGCTCGGTATTAGAAGCGGTTTCGAAACAACGCGTATCCGGTCCATGAGGGGTCATAATGGAATGCAACGACGCCCCGCCTGGATGGAAACTATCCTCTTTAGCCTCGTAACGGCCCTTTATGAGGCCCATGAACTCGCTCATACAGTTCCCTAAAGGTCGAGGCGTATCGGTTAGGTTCGAGAATATTCGAGAAAAAGAGGCCCGCGACGGAACGACGGAGAAACGATACGTTTCTCGGGGCGAAAGAAACGGCATTATCGTCGTCGGAGTAAAAAGGAAATCGATGGATATGATCAGAGAAAATTCCGAGTTTTCACCGAGGTATCTCGCGATTAAACGACTTCTAGAACCGGTCAAGCATGACGAAGAGCGTCGAGCTGGGAAGCTCTCGTCGGCGAACCGTGCAATTGACAACGAATCGTCGTAGAAAGGCAAAAGGACGGAACCACGGTGGCGAGTCGTTATCCGCGTTTCAGCTGGAAAGTGAAAAAGCGAAAAGAAAACGGGAGGAGGTGGGAGGTGGCGGGCCCGATCTCGGTTTCAATTATAGATCACGGCACCGACACCGCTTTACGCGGACGGACACTCTCGAAATTTCACCGTCGGCCGTTCGTTAAAGTTCCCTCTTCGCGTTTGCGCTCGAGTAGAGGCGTCGTGCGTCCACTTTCTACTCACGGTGGTAATAAGGAGGCCGGAAAGTGTGCTCCTGCACGGACCAACGGGGTGGGAATATCACGAAATCGGCAGCCGCTGTCCCTGGCTTCCTCGAGGGGCAGGTCAGGACCGTGAAGATGGAGGGATCCTGACGGACAAACGAAACGAAGGCTGTACAACGTTGAATATTGCGCGTTAAATTCAACACGGGTCACATGCAGAGGAAGAACTCCTCGGTGTTAGCTGAAGCAATGTCAGACGCTCGGAGGGTGACAAGGCCTGGATTTAATCGAGTCAATGCCATAAATGTACTCACGCAGTGGTCAAAGGAAACCGAGTTGATGACCATAAATCTGGCAAGGTCGTATTTAAAGGGCACGTAGTTTCCATGCCAGGCCACCACGTCGAACGGGCTGTGATCTTGCTGGGCGACAAACAGTTTACACTGATACTTGCACACGATCTTGTAATCGGTATCGCGGTCCTCGTAGAGCGCAACCGGTGTTTGAAAGTCGCGCGAGTTGGCCAAACCGTTTGCTCCTAATCGCGACAAGTGTGTTATTATAAATGTTACTCTTCTGTATTCGATTATGACGATGTACTTACCTATGGGCCCCAACTCGGGAAGGTGAAAATGGTCATCGAACACCTCCAGAATGTATCCGCGAGACGGTCCAAAGACCGTTACGTTGAACCGCATACCTTGCTGGATCACGCATATTTCGTTCGGTTCGCAACGAATCTTGCCGAATTCCGTGGTTATCAGCAGCGGGCCCAGCTGAGGAACTGCGATAAATATTCCTTTCTTTGTCGTTGTTTAATTTAACATAGGGAAGGCTCTTTGTCGCTGGTTTCGGTACGTACCGATGAGGTAATCTCCGTCAGCGTTGTAGAAGGCTTTGTCCCTCATGGAAGCATTGCAGAGGTATACGTGGATCGCTACGCCTTGTCGCGTGCGACAGTCACCAGCACCGCAAATCGTGTGCAAGCCGTCGATAAAGTCCACTTCCGCTGCCTGTCTGCTCGGCACGTCGAACGGTTTCCATCTCAGCTAAGAAGAATACTTGGAATCAAGAAAGGTCTCGAAAATACGAAGAAGGCATCGATCATCGGCCATCGTCGAGGAAAAGTTTACTCGACGTACTTGATTTGGTATTGGATGAGTGGCATCCCAATCGTAGACCAAACGAGGAGCTTCGTCAACAATCGGTTGATAGATCTTGTGGACGACGGATGGTCGAATCCGATAGAGCCAGGAACGTTTGTTCTGGGATCGAGGGGCTGTTGAACGCCAGACGGCACACCATTGGTTCGCATTAGACTAGCTACGAGCGGTGAACTATGTAAGTAGTTCTTTTCTCGATATAGTTGGTGGAACACGTAAGTTTTACCGAGCGCGAAGAAGGGTGCTCACACGTGGACGGAACACTAAGAAAACGAGCAAGAATCGATGTAACTGGGTCACTATGCCTAGTGTTCGCTACCACGTCGCTTCCACCGACTATACCGCGGCTAGTCCTTCACTTACACGGTTAATTCGTTTTTGGAACTTTCGTAGTAAATCAAATTGTACGATATTTATTGCGTCGTAGATAGAAGGAACATATGAAAGTTAATCAAATCCATGCGCAAAGTAATTGCACCAGTAGTCAACAACTAGTCGAGGCAGATCTTATCATCGACTGTCAACTCTCGATAGAACTAGCACAAAGTGGTAGAGAGAGAAAAAAGCGACAGAACATTTTTCTGACGGGTCCGTGTATTGATGCCCTGAATCAAGACTCTTAGTTACCTCTGTTATCATTTAATCTTCCATTCTTGGAATTAAAGAGGTCGTTCTATAAAACGTGCTATGCAGCCTACTTTCTTGGCACTTTCCCCAATGCTAGGTATCCGCTAATGAAACAAAAAGTGTCAACTACTGTGCAACTTTCGCTTTTTGAATGTGTCGACTAGTCGGGTCATTTTTGGATCCGTGAAAAATTCAGACGATACTTGTTTTTTCCTGGAGGTTTCTCTCGATGGTATCCATTGCGAAGGACTCGCTGTAGCTTACCTGTAAACGCTGTGCCAGACAGTTGCTCGGCATACAACCCGTAAGGACACTTTTGAGTATTGTTCTGTCCAACGGGCAGAGCGCCAGGACATCGCGCGTCCTCGCTGGAAAACTCGCAGTTGAACCCTGACAGATACTAAAACAACATAAACATAGATTAACCACTAACTACATTACCGTCGACTAGAGATAGTTAAAGTTTGACGCAAATGACAAGTGACAATTGTTCTTCCACTTCACTAGAAATTTTTAATTTTTATGTTATTTACAGAATTTAATTATATTCCAAAGGTTGCCATGTAACTAGTACTGTTCGAACGTAGATTCAAATATATACACAATGTATATACAATGTATATCCTCTTACCTGCAAATCGTCTTTCATCGTTAGATGTTCTCTTGTCGCAAAATCCGCGATTTGTGCCACAGCTAGGCCCTTTTATACGTGAACGACACCGGTCGACCTTAGCTGCCACCCAATATCATAGCAGAATTAACATTATGCAAAAGAAAAACATGTTTACGTCGTCCGCCAGCGACCAATCGCGACGCCGCGTATAAGAAGGCACGACTCGTTAAAGTGATCAACACCCATCTCGCTGGATAGCCAGAAATTACAAGCGCTGCCCGATAATTTATCGTCTTGTTGCTTAATCGACTAGGCGAGCCCCTGGACGATGTCCTTCGACGCTGAATGTTATTACCGTCGTCGCAAAGTTCGGTTCTTCCGTTCTTCTCTAACTCGTTAACAGAGATGGTAGGAACTCTTATCCGGATAAAAGTTTCGACCGAGAAGCAACAGATGAACGATTCGTTATCAGTTACATGTTATGTCAAAGTTTAGAGTATGAAATTGTAGTAAATCGGTAGGTCGAGAGGTCTTTCTCTTCGTTAGCGTTGAACCTTTTGCACTTTGAGAATATTTTTGTAACGAGAGTACCCACCGCGAGATTAAAAACGTTTTCTCTTACTCGCGGGAATGAACGAATGGTTATTGTTAAGATACTCACTTATCTTGTTCGTTCAATTTGTTCGTACGCGAGCGATGGATTTCAGTTCGCAGACCGTCATTCTGCCACGAGACGGAAGAGGAAAATTCCCGAGGATTTCGAGTTCTTTCTAGAGGAATATAAATTTACACAACTCGATAGTGACTCATTGATCCAATTAGAAGACGGTTCGTCACGCAACGATCGTAATTCCCTCGTTGTCGTAAACATGTTTGATGTTTTGCCCCGGCCCCTTAAACCTAAACAAAGACAGTTATAAAATTAATCTTTCGTAGCCGTGATTAATCGAATATGGTCTTCACACAGACTTAATCCTACGATTCGAGAGCCGCGAGAATCGAGAAGTAAGAGCGACAATAATATCTGTTTCGACATAGAAAAACCACTAGCGCCTTTCGCTCGCGAAAACTGGTCCCCAAAATTAATGGGTATGCTTCGAACGGGCATATAGGTAAAAAAAATTTCGCCGTCGACTGGTAAATTCTGTTAATTATAGTTTATAAACAGAATTAATAAAAGAAACATACGTTTGATTTATCGTTGATTCGGTATTAGGTAAGAACGGTGGTAACCATATCGTTATTAATTAATATCGTTATTCGTTGATTCGAAACTTGGTTATTTATTAAATTCAACGTCAAGTACAGCCTTGCCAACATTCTTCGAGGGATTCCGTTAATCGTATGGAATCGAGGCCAAAGTTGAAACGGCATTCTCGCGATCGCAAGAACACGCCGAGCTGAGCATTATAATAACAACATCCGGTGTAGCTTTTCTTTATTCGGAACAAAAATAAACAACATAACATAACATAACATTAAAATGTTTAACCCCGAGAGAGCAGTACCGATGAAAGGAGAAAGAGAGACCAGTCCTGGATTAAGGAGAATGTGGTACTACAAGTAGAATGTGGACGTTGGGTAACATTGCCTCACGAAGGCTGACTATGACGTCTGATCCAATACGACCAAATGTATTCTTTTCCTTCGCAAAATACCTGCTGCGTGAAATCTTGTTCAGGAACATTCCTTCCACCTGTTGCCACCGCGATCGAATCTCTCGCGCAATTATCCAAGTTCCACTGTACATCGTTAGAGTGTATCAAGTCGCCAAATAAGAGAAAGGTTAATAATAAATAAGGATTACAAGCTAGGATTACTATTCGAGAGTACCAAACGATTCGAACCTAATTGTCGATTATCTGTCATTTTTACAAGACGCAGAAAAGACAAACGATTCGTTAACGAATGTTCGTTGCGAGGAGATGAACGGAACGGGCAACGGTAGCGAGCGAATGGAGTTAATTACGCGTAATTGGCAGTGTTAAGAGACTCGTTTGGGTTTTGATTTGGCGCAGGAGCGGAGCAGACAGCAGCCAGAAACCAAGGAGAAGGGAAACCCGAGGTGGGAGACGTTTACAGTTACGCGAGGTTGCGCGAGGAGAAGAATCTTTCTCCGACGACAGAGTAACCTTCCTTCTGCACCCTACTTCGGGAGAGAAGTAACGGAAATCCGCGGCGCCGCGCACTTTTCCGCGCCCGGCCGATAATCTCGAGCGGATGGAGACAATTTTTTAAATGCAACGGACACCGCGCCGTCGTCAAACGAATCCTTTTGCTCGAGGGAACAGAACCAGCTCGAAGCGTTGCTATCTCGGAGCTAATTGGATCGGTTGCTCCAAATTGGACGCAATCCAGGAAGCAATCTATTCTACAATTCACTTATTCGTACGAAAGCTTTTCGAATATAAAAATAAAATTAACACTTTAAGGGAACTGTTAAATTATTCGAGTGGTTCCAGTCCTAGGTCCACGCTCGCGATCAGAGACTTTCGATCCGGTTTGCTCGTTTCCAGTTTAAAAGCTCGACACGGATGCTCGTGGAATCGAGTCTAACGTATGCAACGAACCTCGTCTGGTGTACGTACGCTAAATTTACAATCTATATCTAAATAGTAAGCGTAAGCTACATAAGCATACATATATAGGGTAAGTCAATCAGAATTTCCGTCTGAAACATTTCGTTTTCCCTCGATCGAATTGAAGAATCGTTTCATAGATGAATGGACGTTTTTTTAATCTTCTGTCTCACAAAGCTATCAAGGTCGCCTTCGTTGTTTTAAACGCGATTACACATTCTTATCGCTGCGATGTCGAAATCAATGTCAATTTCAATGGTATGATGTATCGCAACCTCAACCTTCAAATAACCTCGACTATTTACCGTGCACACGGTCGTTTGAAGGTCGTGTTGTCGTGCACCTCGACCTTGACTTCGATTACAACGCCTCGGTAGAAAAAACATCTGTTTCGCTTAAACAAACTGGCCTCGGTGTCTTTGAAGTATAGAATCTAAAAAATTATGAATGCGTTCAGGAACAGTCGGATGTTCCTCTATCAAAAATCGTGAAAAATCGAATTCTGTCCTAGGAGTTTCCCAGTTGACGATAATAAAAGATATAAGCTCCGAAGAGGCCTGAACCGAGTCGAAACGTTTACGGATCTCCCACTTGCGAAATCATACTTCCAAGCCGTTCATCTGGCTAATAGCTGTTATCCCGTTGATAATGATGATCATGCCGAATAATAATAAAGAAGAGGAGCGGGTACACGGTGAACGGTGCGGCAAGACGTGGCACGGAACGGCACGATTCAAGGATCGGTGGTAACTAGGTAGCTGACGAGGCTCTCGTACCCCTACCTCGACGTGCAACCCGCGACCAGTTGGCCAGGCTCTCGCTTAGAACAGGTGGGCCCAGAGTCGAGAGAGACTCGGTCTGCCGCTTACCGAGCACGGATCGAGTTCGTTGTCCGACCGGTCTCCCGCGTTCTCGCTTTCGGCCACGATAAATTCCAATTCGGACACCGAAATACTCGTTTGTACGCGTATAAAAGCCTGCCTTGGTAACCCGGTCCGTTAGAACGATCGCCAGTCGGCCGGTTTCCTTCTCTTTCGTCGTAATCGCCGGAACACAGAGTGCGTGCCAACACCTACCGGAGGAGAGATCGTCAAACACGAGGAGAAGATTCCCCAGGCTCATGGAAAGTCGGAATATTCGACTCGACGCGTATTTCGACGATTCCTGGAAGTAGACGAGTCGTGTCCCGTCCGAATGATCGGGACCGCGTCGAGATCTCTTTCCGCGGTACAAACGACCAGCGTCCCGGTTTTGCATGGGTGTGCACGTAAGTGAACCAGAACGCGCTCGATCCGATCCAGCGATCGTCATCCTCCGGGAATCGGTAACGGTACACCTCGATATACCGTCGGAAACCAGCGACATTTTTATCTATGCACAGATCTTTAATTAAATTTCAAGCGACGCTCTCCGAAGAGAAAGATGAGGAATAATTTGTCCGAAAACTTTTAGTTCGGGTCTTTCTCGGTGTAGGAAATTGAATGTAGTGAAATTTTGTAGGTAGAAAGGTTAACGTATACGTCTCGCGCGTGTCAGAGTGCGCGTTCATCCGTCTCAGAGATTTTAGTGAAAGGCGAGCAAAGGATAATCTAGAACGAACAGTGCAACGACGGAACCGTGGTAGCGCTTCTATCGATCAACTTCTATACTGTAAAACTGCAAATCGCAGATGGACAAAATTCTAATCCAGATAATAATATCAAAGAACGAAAAAAAAAAACAGAGGTCAGAAATAGCAACTGCAGCTGGTCTCTACTCTGTCTAATAATTACTTTTAGAATCCCACGTGGTAAAAACGTGAAATAAATAATTGGAATTGTGAAATGAACGCGCATTTCACGCTCAACGAATAGAAACTTGTGTGTACGACTGTTCAATCGAATAAAACTGTGTTTTTGTTCGTCGTTTAGTAGTCAAGGTTAGGTTAATGACAACGTGTAGCTATACCTCGCCTTTCTACCGAACGTATACTTAGTTTTTGCTCCTATACGTTACCTTCCTTTTTGCATCGCTAGATACTGAATTTCTTTTTAATTGGAAAGCGACACAGAGAGCATGGATCGCCTCCATTCTTTACCCTGCTTCTGCGTTGCAATAGTTTATCAACGAGCACGTTTCAACGTCGTTGTTATCAACTAAAATTTTGCCTGTCTTTAATCTCTGACCTACAACAAACCGGCCTACTCGACTCTGGAATTCGGTGAAGCGTTTCCATTCCATTTCCACTCGATCGTGAGAATCCCGCGATATCTCGCCGCTGTACCTTCCATATGGGTCGAGACCCTGAGAGATCGATCCGCGGAGGCGTTCCTCGCGATCGATGAAGAAAAAGTCCACCTGGTGCATCGAGCTCCACGTCCGTTTCTTCTATTCGCGCGTCACGCGAATTCGTCTGTCGTCCTTCACCCGGTTATTCAGCCAGCGTGTCGTTATTCGCGGTATAGCGCGCTCAACGGAATACTACCCGGAAAGGTGGACGAATGAAACGAGTAGACGTTTTCTTCGACGTAGATCTCGATGGCCAGACCGCTCCTTTTTATATATATTTCGACAGGATAGAGAAAAAACAGAGCAATAGAGAAAGCAAAATGTGCGAGTCGAGGCGTGTCACTTGAGCAAATTTTCACGCTTCAAGTTAGCTCGGGAGAAGGGAAATATTAGCGAAAGGTTGACTCGCAGAGCATGGCTCGAACCTCGAATGAATCGTGGATCGGCATGGGTAAATAAAATATGGATGAAACGGCGATTAGAATGGGTGCGGTGGGCGCAACGCTTCTGGAAATTATCCGTATCGTTGCAAGAAACGTGGTTTTCTCTACGAGATGTAAACTCGCGCGTTTCGCTTCGTAATCGAAACGCATTTTCTCCGCGTAGACGAGTGCCAGTCGAAGAAGAACGGCGGCGCACGTGGAGACGGGGAGTTTTCACGCGCAGCCTTATTTAACGCTATTATAACGTTGCCAGCGAGAGTCAGAGAGGCTCGGACATTGTTCTCGAATCGAAAGAGTAATTCCATTCGATTGGGAAGAGCGCGAGGTAACCGCGATAGTCCGAATTTGTATGAACAATGGATAACGCATCGGACTTGACGCGTAGCGATGTATTCGCGACGTTTATTCGATTGAACAGAGCGTAAACTAACCGCCGGTATTTGTCTAATCTCGATTTTATTTTTTTGCACAATTAAGATGCTCAGATTAGACGAAGGTATTCTCCATCGGATTTACTTTCTCCCGTATCGCGAGAGCACGCTGGCGATTTTATGCATTTATGGTAAATATGCTAATAGGGAAAACGTACGCGAGCTGGGATTCAGAAAATTATACAATATTATCTGTGATGGATTTCGCGTGAGCGCGTACGTTTTTTTCACACGTTTCGCATGCGTTTTTCGTATCCGCGTATGCCAGGAATGCGTGAAATCCGCAATGTAATCGTGAGTAGCAAGTAACCTTGGCAACGAGCTACGCGCGTTAGATGAATATTCAAACTCGTCGCGTAAATTAGATTATAATTCCTCGAACCATATGGGAACCGATGAAATTTACTATTATAATAAATACTCGACGTGTTAGGAACCGCGCGAACTCGCATTGGCAAATCGCTCTTCTTCGAGAAAACCACGCTAGCGTAATTTTCGCGGTGAAATCGACCAACTAACGACACGAGTTACTATCCCCGTGAAAACACGGATTTCGAAAGCATAAGTGTGCGACAAAATATCTCGGTTCGATAATGACACGGGTTTCATCGAAAATTCTAAATTTTCTGAATACGTACAGCCTCTTTTTAGTAGCACAGGGCTCTTACAATTCTGGCGAATCTCGTTCGATAATTCCTCCGCTTTTCATACGCCGCTGGGTCCACTTGATTACTATAATCACCTATTAGGCCGTCCAAGACGCCTGCAAAACAAAAACGAAATCCATTTAAAAAAAGAAAATAATCGTTACCGTGGTAAATGTAACATAGGCTCGCGTGTTGGAAAGTTGTTTCAAATTGTCTCGCACGAAGGCAAAGTACACAAGCATAACACCAATTTCCACGTGTCGTGTAACGAAATGACAACAAAATGCTTGAGTGAACTCTTTATAATTGTTCTACTCGCGTTCGAGTCTTTCTTACGTTGGAAACTTTCTTCCAAGATCGACTTCAAAGTGAAGTCAAACGACTAACGCTTCTCTGGCCTGCGGAGAAAGATATTAACTTTACGACAGAGCAACTCCGAGTGTCGTAATCTTCATACCAGTCCCTAAATACGTTACAGTCATACACGGGCGTCCATAACCGTGCAATCGCGATTACGTTTACCATTTTATCGGCGCATTTATCTCGCCGATGGGGGCATAAAGATTGATTCCTTCTTCCGCGTAGAAAGTTGTCGGTGCGCTAAATGTACGGTCGGTATCGGTCGTTCGCTCCATTCGCTCTTCAACCGTGCCAAAAGTTTCTGACATTTTGCCTAACCTGCGACGTAACCGCGGTCGTTGCCTCGTTATCGAACACCTATCGTTTTCTACAAGGTCGCGAGCATCTTCTCGTAATTTTCCATCTAAAAAATATAAGCGTCCAGGTTCCACGGAGAAGTTAAAGAGCAAACGCGATGTTCCGCAGGAAACGAGCGAAGCGTATCGCACCGATGTCACCGGGAGGATGGCCAGGGATCGTTCTGGTTCGGAATATTCGGAGAACATGAGTGACGCCACGACCTGCAGTTGTACGGCAAGTTCCATCGACAAGGTTAGTAAAACGAATCAAATTAAACATAATTTCTGCATGTGGAATGATACTAATAAGCTGATTCATTCAGTGAGGCCAATTTCATTGTCAAAACACAGTGGCGTCACCAGGTATATTAATCTAATGTCACCCCTGTTACTATTAATTACGAACGGGATAGTTTGAAATATTCCCTTTTTTAAATGCAAAGTTGAATAATCGCGTAGAACCCGTAAATTACTGAACGTAATGAATTACCTACGTGCTTTGCGCGGATTTATGCCTCGCATTAATGTGAAATACATATCCAATTAGAAAAAGATTAATTGATATCTACTTTGGTATCGCCATCCTATCGAGTGTCAAGGGAATCGATGATTAAAGGGAGAAACAACTTTGGGCTCGTAAAGATGAAGCATAATGCAGAAAGCCATGTAACCCCTAAAGAGTTGAAGGTGCTCGATGGGAAGAGAGATCGCGCAGCACCGTTTCGATATCGATCGATCGCTAGTCTCATCCCGAAGATCGGGATCGATCGAAAGCCAACCAGGAGCAACGGTAGCCGACGTTTGATTCGAGCCAGCGCGCGATCACTCTTCCGGAAGAGCGTGCGAGAGGTATGCGAGACAGCGGCGGTGGCGTCCGATAATGGTTGCTGGGACTGTTGGTGTTTCAGTGCTCGTTGCGCGGCTGCGGCATGTTTCAAGAGCCGTTTTTCCTGCATCCGCCAGGTTCGAGGCCCCGCGATGGAATCTACATAAATCCCATGAGCGCGTACATCGGCGAGTCGGCGAAGCCAAAGGACACGGAGTCCTTCTACCTTCACAGCCCGCATGATCTCGTCTACACGAGGATAACGCGGCTCTTCTCGGACACTGGCAAGCATCGACACTTCGAGAGGAAAGACGATACGTTGACTGGTAAGTGGCACGTCCCACATATCACCCCTTCTCCGTTCTCTGACGTTAACGTCCTCTCGCGACTCAACCTATACGCGCGACCTGCCACAACCGCGATTCGCTCAGATATTGGCTGAAATATTGTTTAAAACGGCACCAACGTTTACGTAAACTTACATTTTCGCGGAAATATAGACAAAGAAACGCAATATAAATAAAAGTATCTCTATATCACACGAGAATTCGAAGAACGAAGGTTTAATACACGAACACACGTACTAAATGCACACGAAGAGACTAGTGGGAGTAAATCGAGAAGTCACGAAAACATTTCAAACGGTCAGCCTGCTGTCATCCGATTGCAGTGAAAGTGGACGTGCACATCAACAATGGCGTACTTGACCGACCTACCGCTGGGAACGGTTACGCGAGCAAACCCGAGGCGGCTCGCGAGCCGTTCGAGCACGCGTACGAGCAAATCTGCTTGCGACAGGACACGGAACCTGGCACTGCTGCCCAGAAAAGGCTCCCGGACAACGCGTCCGACGGCAGGTATACTCGATGGAACAAATATAGCGATAGAAAGAGCCTCGATACAGTCGCTATACTTGTTCCACGCTGACAAACGCTTTGCCTCGCCGCGACTACCGCTACGCTGGAAATTAGAAACACGCGCCGTTATCGCGAATTGCACGCACCGGCGCGGCAACTCTGCTTCGCCTTTGGCAAACTTGAAAATTCCTTTCGTGTCGAGCGAACATTTCCCGTTCCGTTCGAGCGTTTAGCGACCAGAGTTTCGACCGGTTACGTCCACCGCGATCGAATGGATTTCGAAATACCCCTTCGTTTCGAAACGCGCTTTCCCGATTTTCGCGCATCTCGTTCTGCAGGATCGAACGAAATCGTCGCGTTACAAATTACAAACGTATCGTTGGTCGAGGCAAATGGAACGCAGCTCCTAACACGGTCTCAAAGACGCGACGAACGATCAAAGTCGGACCGATTTCAGTCGTTCCCAGAAAACCGATCGACGATACAGCAGATCCAGCAGCGCGAGCGAGACGTCCAATCTGAGCAGCGAGGTTCCCTGTTTCTCGTCCAGCGCGTCAACCCCCTCGCTCTCGCGGAACAGCAGCAACGAGAGGATCGGCAAGAACGCGAAAATCGGGGCCGAATTTTCGCATGGTACGTGGACGTTATGCTTCCGTTCGTCGCATGGCGACCGGTTGATACGGATAAAATGACTAACGGGACTACGCGATTGACTTTCAGAGAAAAAAGACTCGACCAGCTCGCAAGTAGAAAGCGACAAGGAGATTAAACCGGCTAGCACCGGAGCCAGGTAAGTAGGACGAATGATAATCAAATGCGACGGAAAATCGATAAGAAGCTGTCGAATCGTCGATCGATCTCGATTCCATTCAACCCCGTTCGGTCTCCGTAGCTTGACTTTATAGAGGGACTCGAGGATCTTCTCAGCTGAAAAAAAGAAGGGAATTAATTTGCCTGACAGGTAAAAGTTGCGTACGCAAATGCGATACTTTCCACATTTCGCATTCAAATATTTACCACACTATAACTGTCGCGTTTACCTAGTTATAGACGCCATTCTTAAGCTTCTCGTTGATTTCAAAGCGTGGACTAGCCAGTCAGACATTTATCTTGTCCAAGAGATGATGATCGAATAAATCATGGTCGATCCAGTGGCGCGATCCGTTTGGAGTGGGGGCAGTCGAACGATTCGAGTTCCTAACATATGGTCAGTCGAGGGTTCGATGGCTTGGTGAACATTCTGCTCGTAACGGACCTACTAATGCGGATATTATCAAAAATTAAGCTTACGGTACTCTTTTTCCCTTCCTTCGCGCGTGTTCTTCAGTTTCGCGAAGCCACCACCGCCACCGCCACCGCCCCCACCTCCGGACAGGGAGGAGGTCGTGGTGCTCCTGGTGAACGCCAAGCAGAACGCGGAGGCGATCGCGCGGGACGAGAAGAAGGACGGTCCCGGAGACGCGAATAGGGATGGAAGGAGCGAGAACGGACCTGCTTCATCTTCAGGTGAGCCTCGCGACTAGAAACTGAGAAGAAAACCTGGTCGATTCGTTCGAAAAGTCTGAGAAGAGCCTTTTCGGCTCGGGATGGCATAGTTCGACAGAGAATCAGTAGTCAGGCCTCGTATTTAATCGGCTCGGACGATCGGCCGAATTAATGTAACTCGGCGCTCTTCGTCAATTAAGCCACCGGTGGATCGCGAAGACGGGCATAGCTTACTAGACCATAGCGCTCATCGGGCATATAATACACTTACCTAGATTTCACTTGCCCGACGTACAACGATTCGTTCTCCCTACCGCCTCTCTGTTTCGGAACAGCGACCAACAAGTCCGACGTATCCTGCGGCGAGCATCAACAGCCGGAAGTACCACCTGCCAGTTCACCGGCGGACACCGAGGAAATTAAGGCGAGTCAAACGTCTCACCTGGTCAACAGGCACATGGTGCTGCCGTTCATACCGCCAAAGTTCGCCAATGCGGACTCCAACACCCTGCTCAAGCCGTCCGAGTACTTGAAGAGCATCTGCAAGGGATCGACGAAGAACAGTCTCTCGAAGGCAAGGTCGGTGCGAACGCTTCGTAGCTTCGATTCGGTTTAACGTTCGAGCGTTAATTAACGCGTGAACCGCAGTGAATGCGCGCGACAGTGAATACTCTGTTAATTGATGAATAAATAACATTTCTAGATCGGTGGACAACTTGGACATACAGAGCAGGGGCGGCTATCGACGGGAGAGCAACGTTGGCGAAGAGGAGGAGGACGAGGAGGAGGAAAAGGAAGAGGAACGTCAGACAGGAGAAGGGGAGGAAGGAAAAGAGACAACCTTTGGACCTCCACCGCCGCCACTGTCTCCGTTGCAAAGGACTCGACGGATCGGGGAGGACGTCGGTGCCGGTGCCAACGGCGGCGCCGGCGTCGGTGGGACCACCGACCCCGAACACTCGATGTCCAGGACTCCGCAACCGTTGGCGACCATTAGCATTCAAGACCTGACGAGTATTCAGCTGCGACGAACCACCGTTAAAATGAACGCGACTAAAACCTTCTCTGCACCTCCACCTCGCAGCGTGTCTATGACGAATGGTGAGTCCTGCAGCCCCGGTTACATGTTACAGAGGACCTGTTACAGGACTCCATAATCTGCAATTTATATATACATCTGCTGAATTTCCGTTGTATATGCTAATTGCTTTTTTTTATGTTACCTACTTGTTTTGCACTTCGAGGACTCTGTATTCACAGATAGGTCCTCTTGGAAGAGAGGAGTCCTATCCAGCTCCAATTTTGGTGAAATTTTCTGTAAAAAATAAAAAGGAATATCACTCAATCCGATAGCATTGAAAACGTAACTTTCGCTATTTTTCTATTCGAGTTTAACACACCAACTTGGTAAAATAAAGAGAAACCTAGATAGGGCATATACATAGGGCATATAATCTAGACTCCCCGCCATGTAGTTTCAGAGCCGTTCTTCGTCCAGAAAACGGACTTGATTGCGGAGCTGAAGAGAACCAAGGACATACCCGGAATAAAGAAGTTCAAGGTGGAAATGGCGCAAGTGGAGAAGACGCAGGAGCAGAACCTCATATCGGAGATCACCAAGGCTTTCAGCGCCTCGAATTTCGTGGATCAGGTAACTGACAAGCAGACGCACCGTTCTCTCTTCGTTCTGTCACATTTTAACGCGATCCTCGTCGATAGATTCCAGAGAAAGACAGTTCCGGGAACGTGATCCCGATATGGAAGCGACAAATGCTGGCTCGAAAAGCTGCCGAGCGAGCGAAGAAGGAGTTGGAGGAGCAAATTGCCAGGGAGAACGAGGAGAGACGACAAAAGGCGATTCCCGCGTGGAAGAGGCAGCTCCTCGCGAAAAAGGACCACGAGGAAAAAAGGTGGCTGTCGAGGATATAAATGCAAACGTTCTACTACTATAAACGCATGGCTGTTATACTAACGCTTCTAACGCTTCTCGTAGACTGAACCAAGTACTCGGCGCGCCGGTGGTCAAGGTGGAAGCCCCAGGATCGCAGAAACGAGACGTTTCGCCGAGTTCTCAGCGAGCGAATCAGCTCGAGGAGAAAGTGGAAGTCGAGGACAAGAAGAACGACATGATGAGCCTCGGCAATCAGTCGAATCACGCGAACGAACTCGACGAGGAAGACAACGCTCCCATCATCCCGTGGCGAGCACAGCTCAGGAAAACCAACAGCAAGCTCAACATCCTGGACTGATTAAACGTCTTGGACTCCCTTCGAGGGACAAACCTTGAATCGCGGGGGACGCTTGCGACGCTTCGGGCGGTTTGATCTTCTTGTTACTTTGTATAACTTGGGAAAACGAACGATGGCGACCTCGTAAAACTGCGAGGGTACCAACATTATAAAGATAGAGCCACTGGAAGAAGTACAGCCGCCGAACGACGTGGAGGAGCCTTGTTACTCTGTCTAAAGAAATTATGTGTGATGACTTTGAAGAATTGTGGGAGCAGCCGACGATGTGATAGGATAAACCGATGTTTATGAGATGAATCGAATGAAAAGAGATCGTAATTTTCTCATGTGAATAGGAAGAAACTAAATAGATTTTTTCCTTGGGCGATAGAGGCCTGTGGGTCACAGGGCCGCACGTACTATTTTCTGCTGGCAATATCCGTCTGCCTTTCAGCCAACCCTGCAGTCAGGAGTCCTATTACCGTCTCGGCACCCTGCAGTTTTTACGAGGTCCCACCAACTATATACATTCAAAAGAACGTTACGATGCGTCGCGTGGCACACCCTCCTCCAAAAGCTACATTGTACGCATCTTTCGTTAAAGATGTTCGTCAACGAAAATGAAACGCATCATGTACATAGAGCCGAGTAAAATTTGTATCGTAAATCTCTGACACATGTTCCTCGTTGATTGTATTCTCCTGCTGGAAAATTCGTGGACCAGAGGTAGGCTAAAAATAAAGAATAAATCCAACGTACGGGAATTCGACGCATCAGTTGAAATTAAAAATTAAACATTCTTACCTAATAGGAAGACATCAAGTTTTTCTCGTTGGATTTATCCAGATAAGAATTTAGTCCATCTCTGTCACGGACGCGCGTCCCTGGACTAGCCATTCGATCGATGATTGCTCCCCTTGTTTCCAACCACTGCTGGGTCCTCCCAAGCGAAGCCAATCGGGTCTCGAGGGTAGGAATCGGCTCCGATGATCGGACTTCCCAGACGGTACGCGGAAACCCTCATCCTATGAAAGCATCGCTGGCTACTCATTGTTACCAGAGCCACACCGACGCGGTGGCTAGCGTGCAAGGGGCATAACGGTCCTCGAAGGATAGAGAATCATCGTCCCCCGGCCGTTTCCCATATTCAGGTCCAAAATTACGGTTTCCCTCTCATCGACGAAGCGGGTAGCCAGCCTCGAAGCGTTCAGTCGTCTCTAGAGTCTTCACCAGAGATGGGCAAGATTTAAATTCGCGTAGCGTTAACGACCTAGGTAACTCTAGTCGCGGTGACTACGACTAAACATCTATCTTCATTTAATAAGAAGTGTATCGAATAAGAAGTGATCTATCGCCTCGATATCGGAGACTTTCGTCTCAATAAGAATATTGCTCATCTTTGGCTTCGTGACGCTTTCGTGACGATCGCTACGTAGACATTTCACGAGGTTCGAGGTTTGTGTGGGTGACCGTGGAAGAGAGGAAGACGCTGCCACCGCGTCCACGACTGCGAGGAACAGGAATAGGAACACCGACACGAGGAGCTGACGCGTGTACGAGTAGCTTGGTAGTCCGTCTAGGTAATCGGCGCTGTCGTAATCGGGCATCGGACGCCTGCCACTGTTGGCTCTCCGCGCAGTTGGAGTCGCAGCTGCCAGCATCGCGCCACGATTTCTCAGCAGCGATCTCTCGGACCCGGAATATTTGGCAGCGGCGACAGGAACGCCGGTTCTCGCCGAGCTCGACATTCCCGCGACGAGATACGCGAGATTCAATCGTCGTTTCCGTCGCAGTAGATCGATTTAACCGGTTCGAACGACGCTCGCGAACTCGCTGACGCGATTCGCAGTTCGCGGGGCACCGACGCGCGGCGTTTCGGCGCGGGATTTTCCTGTCACGCGCACGAGTGCATCCCCTGCTTTCTCTAAGTCGCCAGCGGAATTCCTGTGACGACGAGGATGGCGTCCAACCGAGATGCACGAGGTAAGACCTCCGCTTTCCTTTGAAACTTCCAACCCTTACGCTTTCCAGTGGTTCAATGTCTCTACGGTGGCTTCTTTTGCATCCTCCCGACATCTTGCGCATCTACATAACAAGATCAATCTTGTAATTTTTACAAACATACCCGCGTTTTATTTCTAGACGTGTTTTGATCACAGGTGTGGCGACACAAACGATAGCTAATTTCCATCTTGACGCTGAAGTAGCATTTACACGGACACCCTTCCGAGACTGAACCGCTATCTCGTTCGTGATCGATGAATCGCGCGCGTTTCTCGGGAAACCGCGAGACTTTGGCCGGCTCTGGATTAACCTCGCTCGTGCTCGTGGGCCAGAAGTTATTAAAATTGTGAATTATCGGTTCTTGATACGGCTCATAGTCCATGCCGAATGCTTCGAAGTTCGACTGGAAGAGTTCGTTCGAATAATAGATGACGAATAAAAACAACATACGATGATTTATTAACATGAAAAGCAAAATCACACAATTATCTCGCCGAGCATTTTATTAATGCGACGTTCCTATCATTCATATTCATGATCTCTCCTCGGCGAGTCGAATTTCTTCAACCGTGATCCATTGATTCGTTGTTTAGTTATAATTCCTTTAAATATACATTCTTAAATGTCTCTTTGACAAAATGCTTAAGGAGACGTGTGATATTAGGTGTAGAAATTATTTCAAAGTCCTCAACCTTATCTCTATTTCAATATATTAAGATACAACCCGATGGGAATTATTATTAGAAGACGATTAGAAGAATAAGCAAAGTTTTATAGCTACCGAAATTCTCGTATCCGTAACTAAATGGCAATGACCATCAGGTTGAGACTTACGTTCTATTATGTGTATATAGTAAATATTTCCACTACTAAATGATTGAATGTAAAGGCACAGAATTAATCTCCATACTTAATAAACATAAGCAACAGTTTTACGTCACCGTTCTTTGACCCGTGTAGAATCACGCGTTGCCCGACGCGTCACTTCCCAAATCAGACACAGAGAATCGCTACACGCACGACCATTGGGTTTTCCGCTTGAATCGAACCGCGTCGCGAAAGACGACGATGCTCGCCAACGAGTATAAATATCATCCGGAAACGTCCGCGTTTAAGTTCTGGGTGAAGGTCGACTCAGCGAATTTTCAAAGTCGCCGGCGGCGCACGCGATACAGATTTCTCGTATCCACGTATCGTAACTCCTGACGACTCCATGCGTTTCCTGAACAGTGATGGAATGTCATCGAAGGAATCGTGATATCCAAGGTCACCGCGATAAATATCGCGAGTCGAGATCACGTCAACGCGCAACTTCGCTGTTGCACCGCGGTAGAGATGGAACCTTGAGGTCGAATCATCACGAACGAGATGGAATTATGGTCTCAACGTGGTCAACCGCGACCCTTTGATTCGGTAATTCGATGGAACGCTTGTGATACGTGCAAACGAGGCGTCGAGGGTTCGCGCTATCCCGTCCCTCGACGACCGATGGTGTTCTAAATATCGGAAGTGATCGACTTTAGAGTACGTCATCTAATGGACCGTGTCATCAAGACCCTACGTAACGGTACGTACTTGTTTCACTAGTCCCGTGAGCCAAATTAAATTGTTTCTCATACACGTACAAGTCTGAACGAAAAATAAGCTCGTAGGTAAAGGTGTAGACACGAGCATCACCGCACGTTACAATTAATGCGTTCGACTTGTTTTTCTTGCATCGATAGAGAATGTTATCGTGAATCTACGACTCGAGCTTCTAGATACTCGGATAAATGGCTTCTGAGAAAAGATACCTAGCAGTTCGAGTAAACTAGGCACGAGAAGGACGCGTTGAAAGTTCGGAATCCATTACTTTATGAATAGTAATCGCAACGGATACAACCTACCGATCACTATCGCGTGCCGACTGTTGCGATACGACTGCGGAGATACGACGGAAATCTTCATTTTGCTAATAAACTTCCAATCATAAATACAATTTTAACATTTATGCTTATATAATGAGTAGAATCGACGTTGTTACGACACGAATAAACAAGTCACGATCTTTACGATCGGAGCAGCGCTTTGATTTTTATATTGCGTGAATCCATGTGAAGGAACTAATTGATGCGATAATAAAAAAAACAATGCACAGGAAACGAAACACAAGGATTCAAGACCAAACAAGTAAATATAACGAAACAGTTATTCAGAGTTTGGGTTCGTGCTCGCTTTTCCTCCCTGCACACAGTTTTTTCCTCGAAAAGACATTTTTCAAGCCGGTTGACGTAATATCTCGGGGAAGCAATTAACTTCGACCGGTTTGAAATTTAACACCCACGTACAGGGTGTAGCGTAACCATGCGGGGCCCACTTGTGCGGTGGATAGAGGACAAAAAACTCCTCGATATCTCTAAACTGGTTCAGAATGAAGAAATATTGTTAAGCTATCCTACAAATAAAAATCTGGCGATTATAAATCTGAGGAACGAGAGGTCAAAGGTCGATAGGTCTTGTAGAACCTATTCATCTGCTAGAAAAATAGATCGAGAGTTATCCAACTGAAATAGAATGGTGAACCGTCGCGTACTAATCGTATGCACTGTCTGATAAAACTCCTTCAAGCACACCCTTAACGCGACGAGTTTGCAGGTGTGGTACGCAGTAGATTTTTAGGCTCGGTTACACGGCAGTTATAATTTACATAATGCGTATCCACGTATCTTCCACGTGTAAATGGCACGACCTTCCGTCCAATCGTGTTACGTCAACGAACGCGTTTCAGTCGTGTTGCCCCGCGCAGGGCAACGTTCATCATTCCACTCGAAATACCATGCAAGTAGTTTCAACCGAGCCTGTCGAAATCGTCGATTAAACATGTCAACCTTGACCGTTCGAAGCGTTCACGTACGACGAATTTCGAATGATCGAAGCCAGACAAAAATGTAGTTGGTACGAATGCCGAGACGAGCCTCCAACCTTTGTCCAGCTGTGTATAAAAGAACGCGATTGTTAATTCAAGGGTAACTCATTCCTGTTTCAATCCGCCGGAAGCTTGGATGAAAAATCCAAGGAGTGATCGTACGTCAAAGATAAACGACGCGGATACCGCGCTAGAGACTTATGTAAACACTGTTTACACGATCGCGCAACCAGACCCGCAGAAACAAAATGATGCGCGATTTTGAAATTGAATCGCGTCGGGTAAAGCACACCGCCGCGGTATTCATTTACTTTGCAATTATACAGGCTGCTCCAACCATTGCGAAACGTGCATACATATGCAACCTTTGTATTCCCTGGAACAAGATCGAAATTGATAAAAAAATAGCTTAGATTTGAATCAATTTAAGGGAAACGTGATCCTATTTCCACTTTCAGAATGGCTGACGTGCCGGCAAGTGCTGAACATCATGGTGATCCTGGGATTCATGTTGAACTACATGTTGCGAGTGAATCTGACGATCGCCATCGTGACGATGGTGATCCCTAGCAACGTCACGTCGCATCCCAGCGGACTGCACGCGTCAACCGACTGCTACAGTCACGAAACCGCAAACATCGACAATGGTACAACGATGATAGGACAACTAACCACTGTCATCGATACATCTAACCAGAATAACATTGCATACCCATCGAAACGTGTACGTAGCATCCTTTATCTAAATTAGAAGGATCTATGCCTGATTAACTTTATTAGAAATTCCTCATTGCACCTCGGTGGAGAACTACTCACCCGAGCAATAATGATTCCACTTAATTAACAGGAGGAGATAGAGCAGACCAGGTACTCGTGGAACGAGTACGAAGTCAACCTCGTGTTGGGAAGCTTCTTTTGGGGCTACATCTGCACGGAGCTTCCGGGTGGAAGACTGGCCGAGGTGGTGGGCCCGAAGAGAGTCTTCGGATACAGCATGCTGGTGTCCAGCGTGATCACGCTGTTCACCCCTCTGGCAGCTACCTATGGCTACGTCGTAGTCGCTGCTCTGAGGACAATTCTAGGATTCATGCTGGTGCGTTTTCATTCTAAGTTTGCGATACTAAAACGTGCCACTCGTCAGCTACTAACGTTCGAATTCAGGGAGCTACTTGGCCCGCCATACAACCCATGACTGCCCGATGGATTCCGCCCACGGAGCGCAGCAAGTTTGTCTCAAACATGATGGGTAAGAAGATGAATGAGATAATTCTCCGCTTGCAAGGGTCTATCATCGATTGTTTCAGCGTCGTCGCTCGGAGCAGCGATAACAATGCCCATTTGCGGATTCCTGATCGCTTCGTTGGGCTGGGAATCCGTTTTCTACGTCACTGGAGTGATCGGACTCGCCTGGAGCGCAGCATGGATTTTCTTGGTGTTCGATTCACCGGCTCAGCATCCGAGAATCTCCGATAAAGAGCGTCGCTACATCGAGCAAGCCTTAGGGACCACGACCACGACCAAGGTAGACAGTGAAATGCTCGTTGCGCTAATACGCGAATGATAAATAACGTGTACATTTTGGTTTGTAGCGTCTGCCCGTTCCGTGGAAATCTATTTTCCTCTCGGCGCCGGTTTGGGCTATCATAATCACCCATGCGTGCAGCGTCTTCGGGTACTTTACGGTGGTGAATCAATTGCCCACCTACATGAAGTACATCTTGAACTTCAACATTAAACAGGTCGGCGCTCGCGTTACTGTTAAGAAGCTTTGGTCTTGTGTGCCGACCTCTTCGCCGCTGCACTCGGAGATCGAGTAAATTTCATACGTCTGTGTTTGTTTCTCTATAGAATGGACTGCTGTCCTCGTTACCGTACCTCGGGAAATACATCTTCGCCGTGGCGACGTCCTCGCTGGCCGACTATTTGCTCAGAAAGAAAAAGCTATCCGTAACGGCTATACGGAAATTGTTTACTACCCTTGGTAAGTTCAGATCAACATAGCATTTCTTTGAGCTTTTCGCATTTGACTGTGAAGCTTGATTAAATTCTGTAATACACGTTTCACAGCTGTGATGAGCCCAGGGCTGTTGATGATCGTGCAGGCGAATCTCGGATGCGATCGTGTAGCGTCCGTGGCGATCTTCACCCTCGCCCTGACCATCAACGGCGCCGTGACCGCTGGTTATCTAGGAAATGGTTTGGACATAGCGCCCAACTTCTCTGGAACTATTTTCGGAATGGCGAACACGTTAAGCTCTCTAGGCGGTTTCCTCAGTAGCTACATGGTTGGCATGATAACGTACAAGAATCAGACTTACGCTCAGTGGAGCATCATCTTTTGGATTCTGGCGTGCACGTACTGCGTCAGCGGGGTAACATTCGCGATTTTCGGCACTGGAGAGTTGCAGAAGTGGAATAATCCCGAACAGAGCGAAGATGAAAAGAAAACGAACCTGGAAGGTGCTCCAGAACTCGAAGAATCCGTGCCTTTGAAGGACAAATCTCTTTCCTAACAAACGCTCGACCAATACATTTCCGTCGATGCCGAGAGTAATTGTATCCACGCGTTTACAATAGATAATTTAAAGCTGGATAATTTCTAAACTGCATCATGCCATGTTCCTCTTTCGTACGAGTACAACGTTTGTAATTTATAAATGATCGTTACATAAACGAAAGAGTAAGAGTATTCACTTTCCACACTTGTTATCTTAAGTGATACGTGACATTTATTCACTGTTCGAGTTATCCATATTTTAAAAATAGCGGTAAAATTCTCTTGAATCAGCGCCATTGGTGGCGAAACGCCCAAGTTTGTAGTGAAAATAGTTCCCATTGCTGCTACTAGATGACGCCACACCAACTAAAGGGTCGATAATTATTGCTGCATTAAATAATTATTCACTAAAATGATAAATTTGACGTACTAAAATAATGTGCTGTAGTGTTACAAAGCTAGGAATCGTATTAACTATGCAATTGTGAAAAATAAATAATAAGATATTAAGAGGAACTGGTGGCGCCATCTAGGGGCAACAGTGAGAATTATTTTCGCTACAAACTTAAGCATTTTCCCACCGATGGCGCCACATGTAAGATTAATTAATTTACTAATAACTCTTTCTCGATTCAGCAACTTTCATTTAGAAAGACTTCGTTCAAGACTCTCGACAGATCTAGTCATATTTGCAAATAATTTATCAACTATAAACTGTAGTTCCTTGCGCTCGATAATATCGTTAACTGTAAACATTCTCAGAAAGAACGTATCCCATACCGACAGGCCTCCTTTTCATTTCCTTTGTTCGTCTTATTTTATGCAATATCGTTCCATCGTCGTTCGACTACTCGTTATTACTAAGCGATTTCAGCGATCGAGACAGCAGCCACGAAGGTGAGACCGTATATAAAATAAAGTGCGACGAAACGAGAGGGAAGGGGTCCATCGACCGTAGGACGCGGCATCGAGATTACCGAGAATACAAGCCACAGAATGCATGAAAAGACGTCGCATCCGCGTCGCGATGACCGGCGTAGGGGCGCTGCAGGGGCGCTGCGCCGCGGCGCTCCACGGTCGTGCCAGGAGAACAGCAGAACGAAGAGACAAACTTGCAAAACTTGACTTGCGAATCTTCTACCTCTTTCTATCTTTTGCACTCAGTGCAGAGTCCGCCCGTTTGCTCGTGTCCCACAGTTTACCTCTGGATAGGCGACCGCGAGGTTTCTCATTCTGTGGTGACGTTACAAACGTTCTCAACCTAGGCGATACTTGATCCGACAGAAAAAAGTTCCTATGTTTAGAAACGTACAATCAGAATACTGAACCTCCACTCCAGGCATCTACTCATTTGTTTTTAGACAAAGAAACTTCGTCTGTATCAGCTGTGACGCGGTAACTATGAATATAAGTGAAGTCAAGAGGGAAATTGTAATCAAGCGAAAATTCGGAGCCGTTGCTTAGCTTACTTATTTTACGCGACTTTGTTAAGGTGGGATAACGGACGATATTCAGTTGAGATAGCATTGTTTATATGAAATATTATAGAAATATCATATGAAATTAATGTTATGAAAACAAAAATATCGGTCGGTAAAGTATCGAGAGTCAGAACAGGTACTCTTGAAGGAAAAGAGGGGATGCAAGGAATTCGCGGACTGTAAGTACCGAATTCAATCGCTATGTTGAAGAGACGCGGGGATCAGAGAAGCAACGAAGGTTGATTCGCTGAAAATTTGCCGCGCGGGACCGCCCGCTAGATAAAGGGTTTATCAGGCAAACACGAGTTGATAGCTACCGGTGACGCTTGCTTCCTTTGTCCCGATGGTATCCTACTCTTCTGTGATTAACTAAGGTTTAATCAGCTTCTAAAAGTTGTTTGTCAGCATGCACATGCATGATAATCCACCGGCTATCTCCACTCTGTTCGATAGTCGAAATACTTGGGATGCATTGAAATCGCGATCGTTTTTTCCATACCGAATAGAATATTAGAACGTCACTCAAATTTCCTACTTTGCCCACTGACCATAACCATCGAGGGTTTGCGGCGCCACCGCCATTGGCAAGACTGCTACCTCTACAGTGTGCGATCCTGTTCACATCGGTCGCAGATGTTTCGACAACGAAACGTTTTCCGTACGATTTCACGTCGTATCGTTCGAAAACTGCTGCGTGAGGTAATCGTCGCGATCAGGAGAAACGCAGAAGTACTCATCTACGATACGCTATTTAAACAAAAATTTATGTTTGTACGTACAGTAGTATCATTCACAATACCACCTAATAACGTCTACGACGCCTAACACGGTACGAGTTTCTAACTTTGCAGATTAGTATATATAGAATCACGCAGTTCTAGAAGATGCGAGAAACGTGGCCCTCTAGTGGCCAGTACGTGAAGTGTCATCACTAATAGAGGAATGAACGCTGTAGATAACACCACACCTTTTTTTACTTCCTCAATTTTAAAAATATACCATTTCACCTGAATAACGTAAGTATAAATAAAGTAAGTTGGAAGACTCAGAAATTCCAAAAATGTTGGATATTCCTCTTGAAGTATCTTCAGAATATTAGAGCAACAAATACTACATTTAAACAATGATTATTTAATAAAAATGGCCAATGATCGCGAGAGAGGATTGCGCAATTTATTCAAAGCAATTGGCCCAGTAGTTGGACGCCGGAATACTGGGGGGAGAGTAGTCGAGGGCGATTATTAAGGATTCTTGTAATAACGCGCTCGAGAATGGCCGGTTGCACGCACCGATCTCGAGGGACGCCGATGCCCTCGAGTGGTCAAAGAACAACTTTCAGCGCAGCGAACTGCTGCCCTGGCCGCCCCCGACTCATGGGAACATCCCTGAGGCAATACCGGCTAACGTTCGAGTCTCCTTTCTGCTGCTATCGCCACCGATGCTTCTTCTCTTTCCCACCCTCCCTACGATTTCGATTTCGAAACGGAATCGTGCGTAACATGAACTTCGAGCAATCTACTTGGTCAGTAATTTCGCGAGAATGCGCCGCCGATTACGGAATTTTCGGACCGATAATCGTGCGAGCTTTACGACGACCAAACGAACGTAAAGCCGGTCGCATACCGTCGACTTTCAGTCGCACGACACAACCCCCTTGATCCTTCTTGGTCCACGGGGGAAGGCCGGAACGCGGATGAGCGCAGAGCTCGAACTCTTTGGAGTTGGAGGGAGGAGTAAGCGTAGAAGCAGAAGCAGAAGCCGCGGGCGGGGGAAGATATGCAAAAAAGGCGAGGCGGAGGAATGGATCCCGAGAAAGCGATCGCGGGAACAAAGGGAGGAAAGGGAATAAGGAGTAGCGGTAGAGAAAGAGCGGGAGGCGATGGTCTCCGGCGAAGGTGGGGTTGGGGTTCGTGTTCGGGGTCAGGGACGGGGGCGAAGTGGGGGCAGAGACGCAGGGGAAAGAGAAAAGGGCCGAAGATGAGCGGCACGTATGCGTGGTATGCGGGTGAGAAACACCCGGGGCGACTGGCCGCCGATCCGCCCACGTTTAAGCCGTGCGCTCTTCCCGTCCGGGACTCTCAGCCCCGTGGCTCTTGAACGACCGTGGTAAAGCGACTGATGTTGCTGCTGCTGCTGGTGCTTTGGCAGCTTCCTTGAAATCGGCTGCGAACCACGCAGACCATCACGGTTTGCCTCTGTGCTGTGCATGCGATTCGGGGAACTCGAACGAGAGGATTCGAGCGAACGCCCCCGCGGGCACACGCCGTTGTCACGCGAGCTGTTTTCTCTCAGCGAGGAGACAGGAGCAAACCGAACACCGAACACTGTCTTCCTTCTTTCTCGCAAATTTCTACCTGGAAAAACATTCCAAATAATAATAGTTATTTGTCATGGAATTAAAATAGTATCGTCGCTCTAAGTTTTCTACAGAGAAATATTTCCGCAAGGTATTGGATTTGTTTGTTACCCTATCGCATTCCCTACTGCACGCGTTAGACGAGCACGACCGACCGCCGCGGGCGCCAGTCGGCGACTGTGAGAAGGCTACGCCTGCTAACAGGCAACCCACCCAACGAGGTTGTCACGAGGGAAATCGAACATGGGGGCTGGAAACCACGACGACGATTAGATTAGAACAAGATTGCGGGACCTTTTTATATGGAAACGATAATTCTACATCAATCTACAACTTCGTGATAAACTCGGGAACGTCCTATAATAAAATTTTACCTGCATTAATGCTTGATTTCAATAATGAATTAGCATTTGTAACAATGGGGGAGACGACGCGTGCCCGTTGGCAAGCTACTCCATGCTCGCGTGCTCGAACAACTTCCGGTTTATGGCCAAGACAGGGCACACCTCTGTCCACCTGTCGTAACGCTTGTCTTTGAAATTTCCTCGTTCGAACACCGGTTGCTCAGCCTCTATCGAAATTTGCACCTGATGCGACGGGCAGCCCCTTCGCCGAGATCGGGCAACGATAACAGCGTTAATGGTTGCGAATTGAGACCACTTCCCTTGGACGACGACCGACAAATGATCCAATGAGAAGAAACATTCGTTCTCGCGTAGCTTTTCTTCCTTCTCGACGGTGTTGGCTACAATGTAATTCATGATTATTATTCGTGGTGATTAATGGTTAACGAAACGGACACGGCTCTGCAAGGTGTACATTACTCATTGATTTTGAACGGTAATCTTTACTTTGGACTCGTGAAACGTGAAGCACTGCATATCTTCCATACGTAGTTATATATTTGCCTAAAATTTAAGTGGTTCTCCCTTGTAGTCGCGGAGATATCTTCATTAGTTTCTAAGAAATCAAGTAACACCTGTAACAAGAAGCAATTGTATATTGCCTTGAAGATTGTACTCTTCCATTCGTTATTCGAACCGTCTTATCTAGATGAGAATTTTGCCCATCCCTGGTCCCAACCCTAGCATCGACGTGTGATTGCAGCGTGCGCAAGGGGTGTGCATGGATCGAAGGCGAGTCGATCGCGATTGCGATCGCGAATACACGTAAACGCACCGATACTGTTCATTTCGGAAAATTAGAGACACCCGTTACACGATCGTGTACGCGCGCATTCAACGATCCACCAAACACCTGACACACTCGCTAGGCTCTTCGATGGGCCTCTCTCTTCAGTCCTATCACCTGCTTCGGTCGCTGTGCACAATTTTAAAGCGCCTACCGTTCGCGGTTCGCTCCCGGGAAGAAAAAACGCGAAATTTATCGCGCGAACCCATCCCGTTCGAGCCTGGAACTAATTAAGACTTTGGATGCATCGACGCATCTATCGGCCTGCGCACCTGCGCGAGGTGAACACCTTCCACGACTGCGTTATCGCGCGCTGCTATTGGTTCCATGATCGTGTCGAAGATCGTTATCGTCTGGTTCCTAGAGACATTGAAACACAGTAAAATCTCGTATATACGAACAAAATGACGCTTAGCCTCGGATATGCTGAGCCTCAAGTAACTGATAGTGGACCTCTATTATGTGTACTGTCTCGTCCCCGTCTACTGTATTGTGATACACTTCTTAATGTCCAACAATCTTAATTGGCCTTAATTATAGAGCATATTACAAACAGATCTATCTACCTATCTCTCTGTCTCTGTTAACGGGAACTTTTTACCTTCGCTCTTCCTGCCGGTTTACCTTTTGCACGTCGAGATAAGGTTACGTACCACGCTACAGACCCGTGGTCCGCGAGTTTTTCCTTTGGCGAGAAGAAACGGAAACGCGGATACGGCGCGTAACCGCGGACACGTCGACGTTCGTATTGCAATAAAAGGCAGGGAATGAAACGGCGCCAGCTATAGCGACGAGGGTCGCCCGAGAGACACGTTTCGCATGAGGTACGTAGGCGTAAAGTTACTTCGAAACTTTATGGTGTACACTGCAATCGTGTGCCCACGTCGCGAGCCATGTCCTTCTCGAGGAGCCGCGTTCACCTTTACGCCACGCTAACAAGAACAAGGAACATCAACCGCTTGACAATTTCCGATTACGATGAAACTTGGCACACGGAAACGAATAGGCCATTGGAAAATGTTAAAGCCATACTTTTTTCATTGATCGGCATTCGTGTTCAACGGGTGTTGAATCCACAACTGCTCTTAAAGGACAGTTTGAAATCCCTCTTGACAGCAGCTTCAGCAAAAATCGTATTAGTTACAGTTATCGAGCTATAAAATGAAATGTTTCGCAAAGAACAAACGGTTAATCGTAAATTTCCATGCGTTTCAATCGTTACGTATTGGCCGAATAAGTGTCGCTAACATCGGTGTAAAAGCGCAGCGTCGGGATTGAAGTTGCTCTGGAATCTCGCAGTCAAGCTGGCGCCAGCCAGTAACTTTATATCGATTCGAAGGCACGGCTTGTCGACTCGTGCAACGATTCCCTGTCGGGGATATTCGGCTGTGAGCCGGTTAGTCAAGCACCAAGAGCGAGTAGAGCACCGATGTATTTATATGACGCGCGAGAGGTATACATCTGTTTCCATCCGGGCACGTGTCCGGCACGAAATTAGAACGTTCCGTGGAAGCCGGGAAAAGGAGACGAAACCAGCCAAATCGAGCGTAGAGGGAAACGTGGAACGCATCTTGATTTTCCACCGTGCACCGACATTGCGCGTTTCGCCTCAGCTTTTACCGATTTTCCCGATTCTCGAGCAGCAAGCGCTTCAATCTCGAATTTCGAATAACATACGAGCGGCGACAGTAAGCCGTGAAACAAGTACGCGAGGAAACAAAATTGTTCGAAGCAAAACGGTTTAAACAACAGCCCTGACGTGAGCAGAATCCCGGTGAAAATGCCAGCTGGGCGTCGGCGCCGCGACGTCGTATGTCGCATGGCGCGTGGCGTGCGACGCGTCCTTGTTTCGCGAGACACGGTCGCGATTGCCCTCCGACTCATTCGACCAAAATTTCCATCTCGAATCTATTCTTTCCAACTCGTGCTTCGACAGCCTTCAAATATTATTATTGAGAGCCAACAGTTGAAATGATCATAGGAATTATGGAGCTATCTATGTCGAAAATGTATATCAGTAATAGCTTTGAATTTCGCTTCCGTGTCTCACAGTCATTATAAACGATCGCGTTTCAGATCGGCGAACGAGTCTAAGTCTACGTCTAGAATCTGAGCGTATGCGCGCGCATTTACCTTTCCCAGCGTCGCTAATTCTTTGTTTCGCTCGGGTAACCAGGTCTATCGCCAGGTGTTTCGCGGGTGGAATAGAAATGGACCAAGTATCGCGGGTTACGCGCGGTTGCACGCTCATGCCCTCGTGTTCGAACATGCTCGTGCGGGATTCGATGTATAAGCGAAGGCTTCGATCTTCTATCGAATTCGAGACACATCCTGAACCCCAAGGACACTTGCTGCATCTGAAGAATTACTATTAATATTTTTAAGTAGTCTAGTTACAAGTTTTTCAATTCCACGATCTATTAACTGTATCGTTGATTGTCTACGAACCTTGTAACCCAGCGATCCTTGGTTTGAAGAATCAATTTCTAAAGCTCGCGTTTATATAAAATTATTATTACAAATCATTTTGGTCTCAAGACAGATCTACTTCTATTCTTCGAGAACTAGAAAACGCGAAGGCGGAATGGACAAATTGTCGCGAGCGATTCTCAGCCATCGTCCAGCTACACGTACGCGGGAGCTTTTAAATGTGCATGTGGCGCCAGATGTCGCGCCTCGTAATCTTTAGACCAAACTTCACCCTCCCTATGCTCGCACCCTTCTCTTTCTCTCCCTCGTCCACGGTTGCTCGCTTCTTCTCGCTTTGTCTCATACGCTGGCAAACATTCGAGAACGCAGTACCATATCCACTCCGCACCAGCCGGTCGTATCGTGTTTCATAGTCGCAACAATAAGGGCAACATTTTACGCGGGACTGCTTCGCGAATTCGATTGGCTTTTCTCTTCGCAGCGTTACGAATTGGGAAATTCAAAATGTCCGCGTAAACGACAGGCAACCCTCTCTTGGGGAAGTCCCGCAACCGGCGCAGCCGACGATATTTGGAGCTTTGTGGAAACGTAGTTGAAGCGATGCCAATAACACGACTATTCTTCGATTCAGCGATGAAACAGTCCTAGTACCTGTAACGAAATTGTAGTTAAATTCGACGCGATAACGTCTCATAAATAGATGAAGTTAGGAGTCATCCTGGTGACTGTTTACATTTCCTTGGCTCAAGCGTAGCCAGTCGTAAACTTCCGCGTGTATGGGTCGAATTTAGGGCGTGGTTTACGATGGGGATGCCCGGAACGTGCTATTTTTTGGGAACATCTGCTAGCAATACTAATACTTCAGTCGACTAATTAAGGTAGGGATTAAGGCTCGGTGTTGTATCCCATTCGTTGTCCTCTTTGAGCGGCCCGTTTGAGTTCCGATCAGTTTTGACAATAAATTCTCTAACTGTGCCTCGCATATTAATAATTGAAGGCCCGAATTTCGAGCATTAGGTAAGGCTCTACCATACCTGGAATGTTCGAAATACTGGTAATTTCCATAAGACTCCTGCGAGCCTGTATTTGCGGTTACTTCGTATACCTGCGAAGGTAAACGACTGCTTATTCCTGGAGTACGAAAATTATTGCACCTCGGGAACGAGGTCGGATGGGAGACACGTTTATACGAACATTTCTCATTGTTTTTCTGTCCTCGATCGAGCACTGAAATAACAAACTGCTATCACCTTTTGGAAACAGGTAAAATAAGAATCAATGAGGAATGCAGCACCCGACCTTAGTATTCGAGGGTTAATAGGAACTGTTACTGCCCTCGCAGTTCGTTTACTTTCTTTTGTCCCATTACACGAGCAAATCCGTCCCGTCGTGGCCGCACCGTGCGACGGGTAAATCGCGACAACGGCTCGACGAATCGCAACACAAAGGGCAAGGTGCGCAAAGAGCGGGGCAATTATGCCGACAGAGGTACAGGTAGAAGATCAGCCTGTTCTTGGAGCCAGAGGGTATCGGTTACACTGCGAACAATGACTCTGCTGGCTGTATTTGGGGTATCGGTGACACCGTATACAATTCCTTTACCACCTGGGTCATCGAACCGTCGTTCGGACACCGCTACTATAACCTCGAGGACCTCTGGCACCTGGGTGTTTCGTTTCTGGCGCACTGGGTACCTCGGAAGCATCGGCTCGTCTACTCGTTTACCATCGAGCAGCACAAAGATTCCGTAACTGTAGCGGTAGTTTACTCGCGGGCTTACTCTTTCTCGCGGTGGTCGAACCCGTAAACAAAGCTGTGATAAAATTCATTTTTTCGGGATTATGATAAATTTAGTATGATAATAAAACCTGAAACGGTACTGGTTGGCGCAACAGTGGAATTAATGCGAAACGGAGCGAGGTGACGCTAGGTTGCACGATTCTCTTCGATATCGTGACGGATCGATGAAATTTGACTGAAGCATCGACGCAGGATGGGTGACGAAGGCTAAGGTAGAATACCAGGCAGAAAGATCTGGGCAGGTGAGAGGCCCTGGGTTCTTTCCTTGCGACCTCGCATAAATCAGACCTGCGCCAAGGGACTCGTTACGCTCGCACACTCTCGCACCACCCGCACGCTTGGCATTCGTAAATTTTCCTCGACGAACAATACGGTCTTGATGCGACCAGGGTTGTAAAGGGTCGGCTCTCGTCGAGCTTTGTAACCGATACCCTAAACCTATTCGTATTTTCTCGTACACCTGTCCGAGTCGTCTACGTCTCGGCCAACCGAGACGAATATCCCGTCGTAGCCGCGGTTGCATAGCTTTTCGAGACGAGCCTCAGCCGACAACGCCGTTCCTCCGAAAGTAAAGTCGGTCGTCGTAGTGCTTCGATGGGCGTCGAACGATTTCAGAGCGTTAAAAATAATTCAACGAGACCCACTCGCCGTGACGGTTCCGTTCGGAGTTATTCCAAGATAGGACACTTTTCTAGGGCCTCGTCAGAGCCTCGAGGAGAAAGAAATTGCTGGATTAACGGATTGTTATTTTTATATATTTATAGAACGATGATTCAAAGGTTTAACCTGGAAGCTTAGACCTGACTTACCTGCTAACAATAAGTCGTCGCTGTACCTCGTGCATCGTTACGTTCGCTTAACAATTGTTCTTAGCACCACGGGCCGTACGATAATACGTTGCGGACCAGACCTAGCCTGCGGCCCATAGTTTACCGACCCCTGTGTCAAATATCCATCCAAAATAACCCATCGGACCGCTACGTGGCGACGAAACTACCATCGCTAGGACGTCCGCTTTGTGGCAGCCAACAAACCTGAAATAAATAACGAAACGACTCCGGTAAACGTGAATTTTCCTATCCACTTTGCGGGAAAACCATTTCAATTTTCGGAATCCTAGCAAGATAATCGTCTCGAAGTCGTTAGCCTCCCATACCAAAAAGAATTCTCAGAGTGCAAAGGGTTAATCGAGTTCGACTGTCCATTATTCATTGCTCTTGATTATCCATTATTCATTAATCGCGATTATGCATTATTCATTAATCATGATTACTGGTTATTCAGCAATCATAATCGTGGATTACATTTTGCCCCAACGCTGCGACGCGGGATGGAAGCGCGATTCGTTTTCCAAAGAGGGCAAATCGAGGACGGAATTGGGAGTATGGTGGAGACAGGTTGGACGACCGAGGATACAGGACGCGGGATGGGGAATGCAAAACGATAGACGGAGGCAGAGCTAAGGGTGCAGGCTGGAGAAGGGTCGACCGTGGCGAAGGGTGTGGCGGAGGGTAGAGAAATAAAGGCAATGAATGATGCCGCGCGGCAGGTGCATCGTGGCGTGTTTAACGAGTGGCCCGGTCCCAGGCTCCGGTGCACCTGTAACCTGTACCTTGGACCGAAGGAATCGACTCGAAGGAGCTCTCAGCGTCCTCTACGTTCTCCGCTTCGAATCCCTTTCGTCACTTTCAGACAGGATTATTGGATTCTATGAAAAACCTGGCGACGATGTTCCACAGCTTTCTCAGTCCATTTACTTGCTACCAATGATCGACATTTGTAATTAATACTTTGAAGACTTAAACGACGAATACTTATACTGCGTTACGCCTTTCTTTGGGTATTGAAGTGCCCTACTTTTCACAGTTCAATGGATAACAACGCGTGGGAGAATTCCGCGGTATCCAAGACGATTAATTAGCCTTGCTTCCAGTCGATTCAAAGACGACGGGAAGCAACGACGAAAAGGCTACGGGCGCAACCTCGTGTCGCGACTTTCGAGACGCTCGACTCTCGATAATGGTAAAAGCGAGAAATTAAGGAAACTGGTTCGACGGCCAGAGCGCCTACATTCGCTGCTACCGCCGGTAGAAGGTAATTGGCGCGCGATATTTCAAGGACCGTAAGTCAGGAAGCCGAAGCCCTCGAGGTTCGAGAACGTGAGAAATAAACGACGGTGTATACGCGCGAGATGAAATACGAGCGCAGTACGGCTGCGCTCGGAGAAAAGTCGTTTAAGAATGCTCTTAGGCCGTTCCACTCTTCCGCCCTCTCTCTGCCTCTCTCTCTACCTCATCTCGCTCTCGATCGACCCACCTGTTGAGTCCCGCCGAGGCTCGTTCCTTCCGTCGCGTCGCCGTCGCGACGTTCCTCTTCCAGCGTCTACCTCGGCCACCGTTTCGATCCAAAGCTTCTACTTGGTTGTATCTTGGAACAGATTTGAAATCTTTTTTAAATTTTTGCTTGGGACAAGTTTCTGAGATTAGAATAATTAAGTATTTAGAATTAAAAAAACGTGACGAACCTTGGATACGCATTAGATTACTCAATTTTTCAACGCAGATAGAACTGTAGCTCTTTAACCTGATAGATGTTACAGGCAAATATAAAAATTTCAAATAAAGTAATTCGTCCCCCAAGAGGTTTAAACAAAGTTCCTCGGCGAGTGATCCGGGAAAATCCGAAAGGACTAAAAGCGTAGCAGGATTGTCGGTGGGGAATAACGGTGGATGGGCCCGAGCGAGTATCCTCGCAGCTGGTATCGTCCGTGCCCACGTAAACGGAAAAGTCTGGAGGCCAACGCGAGGCAGCGGTCCGCCAACGTGTACCACGGTAGTCGGTAAATGGTACTCTCGAGGGTCGAGTACGAAGCGATAAATAGAAGACGAGGTATCGGGTTGTTTGTCCGCTTAAACGCGTCGCGGCTATTCTCCAGCCGCTCCGAGGAGCGGTAACTCCAGTCCCGTACGTTTCCCACGGTTCGTCGGTGTAAATTTCATAGAAAAACACGAGTCGCGGACGAAATGTCGAACCTCCAGGTTTCATCGATAATAGCCACGGCTTCGTCACCGAGTCCAAGTTCTGGTTGAACTCTCGGACATCGAGTATACAGGAAACTGAAGAAACCTATAAACACAGAAAATTCAAGGAATCACTGGGACGGTTAAAACACTTTAAAAACATTGCTAGAAATTTGGGATATACTTTGAACCCTATCTGGAACGCGTTCCTTCTCAGTTTTTCGTTAATTCAGTCAAACTTCTATCAGTGACCAGTGAACCGTGCCACGAGCTCGGTGATTGGTAGCCAATGAACCGTGCATTAACAGAGGTACCTTAAAATTACCCAAGTTACGCGACGCACGCCAATATCAGTGTGTCATTTGAACCCTTGGGAAGCCAGTTCGATGCTTGCGAAACTACCACCCGGAAGTCTCCGTTAGTATCCACCAAGAGCCAGGCTGTGAAAGCCTGGGATGTCCAAGTCGTCGATTTTTCGCGATCATCGAGTCCTGCGATCCTTAACGAACTCTGTCGCTACAGGGGACGCGATCGATCGCACGAAATTGAGAGAGTCCAGTACCGATCGCTACCGTCGGTTACCGAGCGATACCGAGATTCCTTCGTTCCATTATCGCATAGCTGCGTGGCAAGCGTGGGAGCCTTCGCCGATCTCTCCTCGGGCTTGAACAGCTACAAATTACTACTATAAACTTTTAATGCTGGCTCCCCACGGGCCAAAGCCCTCGAAAGCACGCGTATACCTCGTCGAATTCCAACGAACACCGCCGGCTGCCGCCTCCAGCGTATTCGAACCTTTTCTATTTCGTCGAACGCGCTTGTCTCGAGATCTGCGAAAGAAGGAACTACGAGATGAAACTTGTCGGAAGCGTGGCGATCGATCCCTATCGAGTGGAACCGTCGTGGATCCGAGTCGACAGCGGCCGGAGAGCTGGCCGTTTTTGACAACGCCAGGTGCGAAAAGAGGCTTCGCGATCCACCGCCAAATAATTCGGCCGTCTCGATGACACGCACGCACGTTCTCTCGTTTCGCGTTGCCTTCGCCACCTGCCTGCTTCGCAGCCAGCGACCGTAATCGCGTAAATATGCCCAACCTTGACTCGAAGTGAAACTCGCCTCGAAGGGGACAGTTATCGGAAGAAATTCGGTCGCAGTTCCAGCCGCGTTCCTTTCCCAGATTGCCAATTTTTTCCCAGACCTTATCACGGACCCTAAAGCCTTGCACCTACAAGACCTCCTAAAGGTAAATCATCCAGGCCTCTTTCGATATCCGAGAGGGCCTGGTTAGACCGAAACCGATCGAATTTCACGAGCACGTCCAGGCACGCTTTGCCTCTCGAGACGCGAGATCGGTTCCCCTATCGTCTCCTCTTCGCATTTAAGCGAGCATTTTTAGCACAGATGCAACGACGCGCGTATATCTGTCGATCTATCTGCCCGCGTATCCAACTGTCCCCCTTGGCAGGCGATGCGACCTACCATCCGGTCGCGGTAATTGAAAGAGCGCCCTCGTGTCCAGTGAGACAGAAGGCGAGCCGATGGCGGAAGCGTCATCGCGTTATCGGACGCCGTCTGGCCAATTTGCTCTCGTCTACGCGAAACCTGCTGCATCTGCAATAGAACTTCCTATTAACTATAGCTTATATTCCAAAGCAATCGGCATACCAGTTCTCTTACGTAGTTAACGATAGATGCTAACGTTAAATGTACCAAGCGGTGTTCTATATCGAGAGTCAGAATGTAAAAATAAAGAGCCTTTATCAACATTACATTTCCGTACGTTTCGCGTTGAAAAGCTAAAGAAAGTCACGCAGTGGGCACTTCGAACGATAATCGCGATACTCCAGAACGGCACCGACACCGGGCATAATATTGAAATAATTCACGCAATATTTATACGGCCTTCAATGAAGAAACCTTTAAAAAAAAGATGATCGCAAAAAGATGCCCGAGGCGAGTTACCTCGAGAACCGACCACGTGGTAGCCGCGGCAATTGCGTGGCAATCGAGTTAACGAGAAAGTGGCTATCGGCTAAAGGGATCAAGGGAGAAAGAAGACGAAACGAAACGGGACGTGCAGCGAAGGGGGAAGCGTATATCCAACGAAGAGAGAGGACATATGGCAAAGCTTTAATAATTGAAGCTGACACTGGCGCAGATGCGAACGCAGCCGCGCGGTCCGCCCATCAAATATTTAGAGATTATAAAGCACGCACATGCTGCTGTGACGTCCTTCGCGCGATTTCCACGTAAACGTACATCGGCGCATGCCTGCCTCTTTACCCCTTCACGCCCACACCTAGATACGATGAGTATCGTTTATTCATACGGTGAACATTTCTATTTTTAACAACGCGCGTTGATTGGAGTAAAATTGAAGAAAATCGTGACTGTCTGGCATGACGCTTCTCCTTATCGCCCTTCGATCGTCTCCTGTCCTCTCCCCTGCGATACGCGAAAGACGTCGCGACCCCTGCGCTACGTATGTCCTTCGGTAAGGGTCTACCTGTTCGAGTCTATAGGTTAATCGTATCGCAAGCGGAAAGAAACGCGCGTCGAGGCGAAGGTAGGCGCGGGAATCGATAAGGTCTGGCTTCTCGTCTCTCGAATCCCGTGCGATAGAGCAATTAAATGGACGAGGACGACGAGGCTCGAAGAGGGTCGAGGAATAAGATTTATTAGCGCGCGACTCTGGCGGCCAAGAGGCAAAACGGCAGGTGTGTGTGCCGATAGTTACGACACTGGGGAGACTGACAAATCGCAACGCCCTCAGAGAGGAGCGTACCCTTGCCAAACTTGCCCGACAGGTTACTACCGTGTACACGCACGAGGAACACAGATTGCGTCCGGGCATCGCGATCACCTTCCAGGTAGAGAGCTTCTCGTCGGAGATGCCGCGACAGATCGCATCGAAGGTATCAAACCTCGAAGACGTCCATTTTGAATCGTGCGCCCTGCAACAACAAAAAACATTTAGAAACAAATTATCTTGGAATCGACTAACCGTTAACGTATACGATAGCTTTATACAGCAGTACACTAACCATAAACTTCTATCATCTCGCTCTTCTTCCCACCGACCAGATGTATGAAAATTGGTTTATGGCAAATGTTCTGACACCATATTATTTACGATAGCCATTCCAACGCGTTCATACACGCTGGCCTGGGTTTTCGCCTTACCCTCGACGTTGCTATACCGAAGAAAGCGAAAGTCTCTCGACAAGGCAATTAGTAAATATTCGTTAAGAATGCGGAAATACCGTTCGTTGGAGTTTCCGAATACGTACGGTTCGCGAGGGCGGTCGGCTGACACCCTTGGGAATTTCCTTGGGCTTTTTCGTCACATCTGGCCAACACACATCCCGACGAATCCGATGGCCTGCGCGCCTTTTCTCTTTAATACCCTTAACGCACCCCTATCCGTGCATATGTTTCGCAGATACCGGACGGACGTGTTTGCACCAGGGGTTCCAGATCCCTGCGAGTGCCCTCATTGTTCTTCGCAGGCCATTTTATTGGAACGTACAAATTTTGGCATCTAAGGCAATCAAACCGAGCACAAAACGAAATACAGACGGGCAAAATGGTAGAATCATTAATTACGAACGTGAATTCTCATAAGGATTACGAGACACTGTTTAACAAAATTTTGTATCCATATAAGAATTTTGTCTATCTCTGTATTGCGGTCGTAACGACGAGTGCGTTGCGATAGGAAACTACTACCTGTCTGCCGTTTGAGTACAGTTGCACCAGAACTGATAGCGAGTGCGATATCTTTCGGTCACACAGCCTTGTTCCTTATTTCTAGTCTATATAATGCGCAGAATTAGATGAATTTGACCTGAATTGGGTCGAAGAATCGAAAACACAAAGTTTCAAAGGTACGATTAACCGATTGGATTAGACTCAGGCGCTGATCCTGCCGCTTGGCACGAAGATTACGATTTCGCTGAGTTCTTCAAGCAGATGTCGAACATACGTCGGTGGTGCGCAACCACGATCAGCACCACGACCGAGGAACCAGGACCTTCCGAAGGATTTTTGGGGTCGTAAATAGTCCAGCGGGGGTAGAAAGCAGACGGAGCCTTTGTTGTCCCGTGGGCAAGTACACGTGACGCTACGGCCGTAAAAACCATCCGCTAGACCGAGGGAGGTAAAGACGGTTTGGGGAAGGCGATGCAGAGAGAAGCCCCGGGGGGAGACGGGACGGTTTAACCACCTACGATCGTAAGTCGATCGTACGCTGGAAACGGAAAGTTTCGTTTGGTTCGCGGGCAACGACCGAAATACGAGGCCCACAGAGAGCAAAACAATGGGCAATAAGAGCAACGAGTTTGGAAATTCCGCAGGAACGGTATGGGTGATCTTCGACGTGGCTCTCCAGGCCTTTTATACAGCTGGGTACTCTTTAGAAAACTTTGGACATATGTTTCTATCGAACTACAAACAAACTAAGAATAGAATAGAAGTTCTTCTAGGTACGAAATAGTTGGAATATTTTCACCAACAAAAAATATATTAGCTATCGATACTCTAAGCTGATTTGTCGCAAAGATCGTGTTCCTTCTTCCTTCGAGGAAGCGTCTAATTAAAGTGTTGGAAGATATAGATCCGAAATATGGTTTGGGAAAACCCCCGATCGGACTGAAACAGGCGCTAGCATCAGACTAATTAAAAAGGTAGAGAACGTTATGGATAAACGTCCCCATTGACCAAAGAGGGATTCTCGCACGGTGGTCGATGCGTGTCCCGTAAACTCGCGCGTAGCCTCGTGACGAGACGCGACGCGACCCGACGGCACGGTCCCGCGCGTTACGATCCTCCGCGGGTGGCTGCTGACTCGAAATCGAATCGAGAACGCTTAAGACACTCGCCGAAGCGAGGGGAAGAGAGGAATCGCAGCGAGAAAGCAGGAGGAAAGACGCTTGGGAGAACAGGGAAGATAAGAGAGAGGGAGAAAGATGAACGGCTCGGAGAAGTCGAGTCAAACTCTCGGCCTGCTGGCGCCGTTCTGGCGGCCCCCGCTGCCTCTTGCCGCCAACAATGCGCGCCGCACACCTCTCCCCCGTTCCCGCCCCCTTGGCCTGCCACCGTCACCACCGTCAACGCCAACACCAACACCAACACCAACCGACCACCACCACCTCCGTACGCCATCATCAACGACGACACCGCTCTCGTGGGATCCTTTCTAACGAACCTCGTCCCGTTGAATCATGGACCGGACAACACGCTCGAGGCTCCTCCGTGTCGCGCTAGCCGATCGAGTTTCCGTGTGTGCAGAGAACGATGTTTCGCTGCCCGCGCCTTATCATAGCCTGTACCACGTAGGTTACCGCTCCCATTAGCTATAAAAATAAGTAATAAACCTATACCCACAATCTCGCCTACACTTACTTACACGGTTTTTAAAAATTAAGCCAGTTTTTGGTTCCGTTCCTTCTGGATACATTGCGAGTATGGTAGTCTATGGCATGTTGTTAATATCCAGCAATATAGGTTACTGCTACAACGTTGAAGTATTTGGTCCCCGCTCCTAAAAAATTGTACGGAAATATGAGTAAATAATAATGGAAAGAAAAGTATTCATAAGTATCTTTGGTAAATAATAGTCGATTACTCGCACATTTAACAGTACGTGCACGCTGGTAAACGAAACGACGCCCATCGCGTTGGTAGTGGTGTCCGTGCGCGGGTAGCCAATACAGCGGTGCGATAGCGTTGGTAGTGGTAAGAGGCAGCGAAGTCGCAGGCCAGTCGGGACTCCCTCGCACGCGTATCCGATGAAAGAGGCTCGAACGCACGAGGCGAGTCAGTACATCGTCGACCGCGATCGAGCGAGGATCCGCTGCGCTTCCGTGATCCTCGTCTTCAGTCTTTGGATTCGAGCCAACGTTGTCGCTCGCGGTCAGTTCTTCGAGTGTCTCTGAGTATTTTGGATTACCAATCGCAAGGATCGAACGCAACCCGTATAGAGAAATAAATCGGACAGGAATCGCTCGCTCGTTTTGAACCTGTCCGCTGCACGTGTCTCGTGGGGTTCAACTTATGAAACCAGTGCGTGTGAAGTGATCAAGAACCGAAGACTGTGTTAAATCAGCATCGTGGTGCGCGATAGCGCGCTTTAATCGCCATCCAACATGACCCATCACGTAGTGGAATCCACCTCCGAACTGTCCGCCCTAATGAAAGGTGAATATTTGAACAAACATAAAAGAAATCGCGCGGTAACGAGACTTAGGGATTTCATCCATCGATCGCAGTTTGCTGGATGGAATCTCGACGATCTCGATCTCTAAACCTCGTGGCAGAGACGGGCTAAACTTTATCCGGCTAACGAAACTCTGTATGGCAAGATATTCGGATAAGATTCCTCTCGCGTAAAGTGAATCATAAGCGAGATTGTATAATTCAGATTGTAATCTTAGACGTACGACTCGTTCAACTTGTTTAAAAAATGATTGCAATAAATTGATAGCTCTTGTACTTATCGCTGTCGATGCGTTAAAGAATGCTTATGTATCGAGCCATACAGAGCAGCTCTGTTTATATTCCATTATTCGTAATTGTGATCTAGACGTTCGCCATCTCCGCCTCGTGGTTTGCGTCGATCCGATCCGATCGATTCCCAAAATCGTAATCGCTGGTGACTGCGCTTCGACAAAAATTGTACGAAAAGCTACACCGTTCAGCGGGCGGTCAAAAAACACGAGGATATGTCATTGGTTGCTAGAAGTCGTCCGGTGAGGAGTGTAAGCGTTAGCGCGATAGGATCGCTGTTCGCTCGATTGATAGTCTGTCTGGTGGGAGTTGCGAAGAACGATAATTATTGTTATGAACGGCGCCAGCCGTCCCCGAGCCGAGAGATCGACTGGTTCAGCAGCACGAAGGAACGAAGTCGTGCGGCTGCGAGACGGACGACCACGGAGTCTGCTAGAATGACAGAGAGAAAGAGAGAAATTGCGTGCGTGTGTGTGCATCGCTAGATATACATACGAGAAGCTGAGAGAGACCACAATCCGTAAGGAATGGTAAGTCGAGGGAGGAGAGAAGTGACGGCTGAGAAGGAGGATGCTAGAGAGAGACAGGGCGCGGCGGCGCCAGCGTGGGTTGCCGCACAGACGAGCCAGCAGGCGAACCGACTCGCACGGAACAAACGACCCCTTGACCAAACTCGAAACTCACCGTCTAATCGCCCGTCCACTGCGTTCCAAACTTTCTTTCACGCCGATCTCCCCTTTCACTGATATTTTTATCTTTAATCGCGATGATTGCATGGCTGCTCCAAAAATAGACGAACTCGCTCGTGAACGACTCTCTGCTATGCACTAAAACAGAACGGAAATGAAAAGATATGGAAAAGAATAAAAGAGTTGCATCAGGGTAAATAAAAGATTAAGATGGTACCTCGTGATCGGAATTATCGGTACGCTACATAGATTCGAGAGCAATGGATGCGGCGCTACCCGATCTTGCTCTCCAAACACATTTTTCGTATTTTTCACAAGACATGTACGTACTTTCTCGTATTCGATCGTATTCGACGATTGACGGAAAAACGCTTCGTGATATAATCGAACACCTTTGGCCTTCGAGTAGCCCCAATAGTGTGGAAACAATGACTAAGCGATTCGATTTCCGCGCGGCGAACATCCGATCGTCGTCGGTAACGGTATTGACACAACCAGGCTGCTCGATAAGAAAACTCGCGACCAAAAATGTTGAACTCCACGGTGGAGAAGGCATCAAGGTCCAACATTTTTTGATCTTTTGATAAGCAACTCCTGAAATTTAAATCAAAGCAGATATTAATATCGAGTACCTTAGAGCATCGAGAAATAACTAGAGGGGGGCAAATTTTGTTCAAAAAGGAGGACGAATCGATAAATAAAGGTTGATTGTTATAAGGGGGTGTTCGTTGTCCGAAGGGAAACCCTTGGAATCGGTCTTCGGAACTCCGGAATTAAGATGGTTCCAGGAATGCGATTACCAGTTAAACCAGATTTTACCTTCACTGTCTCTCGAACGTAATCGATACTCTATTGTGCGTGGCACAGGTACGCACAGGTAGGAAGACGACGAAAGGAATGGAGCGAGGAGGGCAGGGGGAAGGGACGAAGGGTGCTGCGGTAAGCGCCGAACCTTCCACCCACCTGTGCGCAAAGTCGCACCTGCTACCTGAACCGGACCTCTTCCGTTGGACCTGTAGTCTTTCGCGGCCAACCTTCGCAGCCACCTTCCTTTCCTTAATTTTTTCCCTCTCGCTGGGCACACCTTCTTCTCCCTTTCTCACTTCCTCAGCTATCCCTCTTCTTTTTGATATCGATGGTGCGGACCAACGATCGAGCAAGATTCTTATCTAAACATACATTGCAAACAATAAGTAGAATAACAAGTAATTACTTTGTTCAGTCACGTGTCAAAGCGAGACACTTCGCAGTAATTAAAAAAATTAATAGACCGGATAAACGTCGCGAATAGATTGCTATACGTGCTCGAAACGGCGTCTATCGCGAGATCGTCGGCAAAGGTCGATAGTCAAGGTCGAAGGAGGAGTCTCCTTATCGTAGCGAACGATTCGGCATCTTTTGCTGCGCCACCATGATTATCAGTACGCACGCACTCTCAGTTCATTCAGAAGCGGTTTCGCGCAAGGCGAATCGGTTCGCGTATCCGCGACTAGCCGATATCCCACTCGCGGTCACAGCTACGCTATCGATATTCTTGGAACGTTCGTCTGTCGTGTTCGCGTTTACGTTTGCGGGACAAATATTTGTACGACTCGCGTCGCGAGCATTCTTATTTCCAAGAGATAGAACGCTCGTCCGATGACCATCTCGTCAAGTCGCAGCACGGTGCAACTAAGATTGCCGATTGCATTAAGTCTGAAAAAAATAGTAAACGTCCGTTTTTTAAGTATTTCTACACGACTAAAAACGAGGGGAACCTGGACAGTGATGCGACTTATAGAATGAAACTACTTTTCACGCGAAATGAATAAGAATTAGTAATGATAAACGAAATAAAATTTGTCCATTTCTGGTTGGTGCGAATCGCCAGTCTAACGGAGCGAAGGCGTTCATCTGATCGACGGGTCGAGAAAAGCAGCGAAGTCGCGACGCTGTCGCAACCAATGATATCGATTTAAACTCGTGCGTGGACCATCTGGCCAGCGGCGTCTCCTCCTCCTCCTCGTATCCGTTCTCGTCTTTCGCCTCCGCCGCGCTTTTCACCGGGGCCGACTCTTCCTCCTCGGGGTCAAAGCGATACGACGCTCCGCTGCTCGTTTTCCTCTTCCGCGAGCGCGCGTGCAGCGGAACAAGGGAATAGAGCCGAGAATCGGAGATCGACTGCATTCCAAAGCGTTTCAAACTCCCGCAATTTTGATTACTCGCGTTTTCCTGGCTGATCTTTATTCGTACCTGCAAGGAAAGATGGGTGAGAATGAAAAAAAAAAAAGTTGCAAGTCACGCGTGACACACATGTGGCGTAATCATGCGTAATACGAACGATTGGTTACGGAATGATAATGTATCGAAGAAGAAGATACCTAATTTCCGTACTAAAATTGCCCAACTGTTACTTTTTAGCTACGATTGTTCTTTTTTGTATTGTACAAAATATTGTACCATATTGATCGTATTGTTTTATCTACTATCGTTAATAGATAAATAGAAATCAGGGGACACAAATAGAATTCTCACGAAACACTTGAATGCACGATAATCTTTTTAGAGTACCAATCGTTAAATTTACGATCCGCGATTTATCATTTGTAAAACTAGATCGCCAGAAAGATAAGATCACTCGAGTAAAAAAGAACGAACAGTCCCGGATTAAGAGGAATACGGTGTTGCAACGGAGTAGAATGTGCGTTACAGCGGTGAGTAATTTTGCCTATAGCGCCTGAGCGTAACGTCTGACCCCATACGCCTCCGCGGGTCTTTTTCTACTTGCAGTACTATGCATACTAAGTGCTCGAAAGATTTAAATAATTTAGAAAAATCAGTAGGATTAGTAGTCGATCATACATTTACTATTAGTTTCTGAACTACTTTAATCTAGAAGATATTTGAAAGATGCAGCTACGCCTTAGAAAAGATAGCGGACTATTTATTGTTTATTTCTTTACACAAAAGCGATAACTTGTCAGAAGTTACGCCTTCGTATCGCATACTTCCGGTTACTAGACTTCCCAGGAGTACCGCAGCGATCGATACGCCGTGCCTCTTGGCGCCGATGTTTCTTTTGATTCCGAGATAGAAAGAGGCAGAGGGAGAGAGATCGGCATCCGCTGTATGCGTCTACGCGTCTCCGAATGCGACTCGTTGGTCCTCCTCCCCTTTTTCTCGTTCCCGCGCCGGTCGACGTCGTTTATTTATAATCACCGCGAAAGTTGGCCGCGGTTCCTTCTCCTTCTTATTTCGAGACTGTTGAATCCACAAATGCTACATTCGACTATTTCTGGAGCGTAAGGACGCTCGACGAGGGAAGTGAACGGTGTTGACAGTTTCCGTGGACCGACTACGTCGTCTATGAGCAGATACGAGCAAAATTCTTGTCTTTATAAGATTTTCGAATAATAAATAAAAGATAAACCACATCCGTTGCGTTATTCGTTCGATAACGGTTCTCAACGTCAGCACGTGCTCCTGTCGTCATCCACCTCGTGTCTTCATTTTTCCCCATCGATGCTGATGTAACTCCCGTGTTCCAACTCATTGGTTATCCGAATCTGCTACAAAAATATTGGTATATACAATCCATCCCGTGTATCTTCGCGAAACAATTTTTCGACAATGGCGACAAAAGAAGGGCATCTCTTTCGCGGACGCTTTCTCGAACTTATCGCGGGGCCAAACTTTCGCTCGTTAGTCTACCAGTTGTCCCAAGAAGTCGATGACTCAATATCAGTGGTACCGCCTTTCATAATTATCTCACGATTCACCTCCGAGATTAGCCAGATCTGATCTCTTATTCAAACCTACAATCTAAAGCGCCGAGCTAGCTCATGCTGACCCTATTAACCCTTAGACAACCGCGCGGTGTCCATCGGGAACCTCAACCTTGTTATTTCGTTTATAACTCATCAACTTAATTGGATTAAAGCGTACCACTTTAAGTGGCCCACTTCTTTAAACTCCTCGAAAAAAAAGGAAACGCAATTGCTTAAAAGAGTGTCGTAGATCCAGGTTCTTTGTGCTTATCAATTTTGTTCCGTCTCTAAATGAAATAAATAAACAAGCTGTGGACTTGGGATTACGCGAAGACCAGGTAGAAACGAAGGATGCGGGTCGAAACGAAGGAATGCAACCGCGAACGTATGGCGTCTGTCACGGGTGTCTGTTGGTTCGTTTCCGACGAAACGATCGAAGATATCCAGCCGCATGGCGGTAGGATGCGCGCCTTCGCGCGAGTTTACACAGATGTTCACGGTTATTTCGGTTTGTTTGAACAATTGCCGAACGGGACGACAAAGGTGGCAGCGAGAGATATTCGCGAGCGTAATCCAGAAACACACACGTGTCCTTTCCATCCGCGTCAGCCGGATCCCATTGAAATAGACCGGTTTTCTCCCACGATTTAACCACGATTTAACATTTCGCGCTCTAATCATGGGGCAAATCTCGATCACAGTTTTTGGAGAATCCTAGACTTGGAGAGATTCAATGTCTGTCTTGGAACATTTTATAACTTCAGTTGTACTATTTCGTTGTGATAGGTGTTCAAAATATCGCCAAAAAAGTAAGTCAACGTTGCCTTTTCGGGACCTCGTCGCGAATCGATTTACTTTGAAAACAGCGCGATACCGAGGACTGCGTCAAGAGATAACGATTAACACACCTGGTGACAACGTAAGCCGCGTCTAAAGAGCGCTTATCACCGCCTTGATAAGCATTCTATGCTTTCGATATCGAGCATCTGCTTTCTCGTCGGTGGGAAAAGAGACGGGTGCGCGTGTACCTGTAATCCAGGGATGGGCAAAATTCTTATCTGAATCAACATTTGAAATCACTTCGTCCGAAATAAATGTAATTATCGGACTTTCACCGAGAGCTATATTTGTCCCGCGTAACAAGTTTATCTGTTCAATTATGAAATAGCATCTTTTAGATTATGTGTAGAAATTAATTTTGTGCCTTTCTATGGTAAACCTACCATTTATTTAAAAATGGCAGACTAACATTTCTGTTTTGACTACACTTATTGTAAATATTGGTATAAAGGCACCGAATTAAGTTTACACCTTAGAACGTAAAGCAGTTCCCTCGTGCCCCTCGATCAAGGGGCAACAACGACGACGACGACAAACAGTCGAGGATCGAATCGTCGGCGTCGACGAGATATCGCGGCACTTCGAGGTCGAGAGTCACGTTGGCATCGATGCAGCCAGCAGGGAGGAGAACGGATTTCAGCCGTAGAATCGTAGACGCATGCCGTCTCCGCGTCCGTCCGTCTCCGCAAAAGGCAACAAAACGAGAACACCGACGCCGGGAGCAGCGGTTGGCGCCAGCGCCATGTGGTCTTCGTTCCCCTCCGCGCTTCGTTCTCCTATCGTTTAAATGGACGGGGACGAATCGAGATAGCCCGTCGCTACTTACACTTCCAAGACAACGCACGCTGCGCGATGCGACGCGACGACTGACTACAGGTCAACGGATAAACGTTCCTCTCCTCTCTCTTCGATCGCGATCGAGGAACTGGAACGCGACGGGTGCGTCGCGTGCTGGCCACTCCAATAAGAACTCATCTGTCGATACCTAAGAGAACAAAAACAAATTAATATAATTGGAAACAATGATTGAGGTGTAAACTAAATTCGATTAGAACCTTAATGATAGAACTGTTACAATTGTGGGTCAATTCATATTGTGTGAACCGTAGTAAGTAATACAACAAGGGTTTACCAAAGAAAGAAAGGAGCTTTCTATAACAAAATTCTATCCAAAATGAAACGTCACAGGCTCGCGCGTCGACCCATTAAGTTATCGACCCTAACTACGATTAATGGGGTCCACTCTATAGGTGGTGAGATTAAAAAACCGATGGATAGACTTTCGTAACATTGATTCTAGTCGACGTGAGCGAACGAAAGAGATTGCGCGTTAAGCAACAAATAACAAACGCGAGCAATCCGATGAGGAGAGCGAAACCGATAACGTGGATAAAAGGTAGGGAGGGAGATAGAACGAGGGACACGGAAAGAGAAGAGGGTTACGCGTATTATAATCTCGGGCCAGACCTGTGCGCCAGATGGTACCAGTCGGATGACGCACCGAACCTGAAAACATCCTGTCTCCTCGGCGATACGAGGCGAGACGAAGCGAAACGAAATCATCTCGACCACGGAATCACATCAAAAATAGCACCGTCGCGTACACTGTTCCTACTACTCGTGATACGTCTGGCTTCCTCGCCGCTTAATAGTCAGGAAACGACAGGTGTTTTTGTTTTTCACCTAGAAGCATACAAAGTTTGACGTTAGATCTTTGATACATTATCTATATTTTCACCTTTGGTCGGGTTCATGGTTGTATCGGTTATTTCAGAAACACCACCCTTGTAAGTCCTGGTACCTCACCCTAAATAGCGATGCGTATTTCTAGCACTCACGCACGATTGTTTTTGTTTCCGTTTCAGCCGGTGTCATGGCTGGATCCGACAGGGATGCAGGCTTCTGCAGCGGAGGCGACGAGGACGACATGTCTGGCCTGCACTCGCCGAGCGCCTCGGAGGACAGCGTGGAAGTGCAAGTGATGCCGATATCCTTGAGAAACAAGAGGAAACTGGCCGAGCCAAGGAAGATTCAGGAACCAAACACAGCCCCCCTGAAAAAGAGAAGATTTGAGCAAATCGAGGAGACGGTCGTGGCAGACGAAGAGGTACCCAGAACGGCGCGATCGCCCAGTCCGTTTCGACCGTGGAGCAGTTCAAGAAAGAGCGTCGATTCAAAAGTCTCGTCATCGATTCGAACGGAACAAGCTACAGTTGTGCAGTCGGATACCTTGCCATCGAAAACCCTATCCTCTATAGAGTCCACTGTCTCGAGTCGCGTTCGCGACAACGGCCACGAGGACGATCGCAACCGTCTGATCATCGTCAATGACACTCAGAGGAAACTCGAGGAAAGCTTCGAATCTCGAAGCGAGTCACAACGTCGAGACGATCTGCCATCTAGACTGCGACAGTCCACGCAAAATCGTCTACCTCGAACCGAAAGGCGGGAACCCTCCCGTCAGAACTTCGACTCAACGATGGTCGCCAGCTTGACTTCGGCGCCCGTACCATCCGTAACGTCGACATCGACGCCTCGATTACAGGAAGAACCCTTGGCACTCGTCCTGAGGGGAGAAATAGGCACTAGGGTACCCTCCCATCCAGCGGTAAACGGCAGCTACGAGAGAACGTGCTCGTACTCCGTGGAGCACGCCTCATCGTCGTCCTCTTCCTCGTCCTCCTCTTCCTCGACGTCGTCTTCGTCGTCCTCCTTGCTACTCAACCGTCAAGAAAATCATCGATCGGGCACGAATGGTTGCAGTTCCTCTCAGACGATGATGACAACATCAACAACGGCGGGCCCTCAAACTGGCCATCCGAGGCAACAACATACGGCTGCGGGTCAGCAAAGAAACTACAAGAACATGACTCGCGAGAGGAGAATAGAGGCGAACGCCAGAGAAAGAACGAGGGTGCACACGATAAGCGCCGCGTTCGACACCCTTAGGCGTGCCATTCCCGCCTACTCTCACAATCAAAAGCTCTCGAAACTGTCCGTGCTGAGGATCGCCTGCAGTTACATCATGACGCTGGGCAAGATAGTCAACACTCCCGAAGGAGAGGCAACGAACAGCGCGCCGTTGGGGGCATGCGTGGATCTCGTATCGAGAACAATTCAAACGGAGGGCAAGCTTCGAAAGAGGAAGGAAGACTGAAACCATCCGCCCACGCGGTCGGGAGATAATCGCCCGACAACTGCAACGTACAAATTAACGCGCACCGCCGACGCTGTCGCGGGCAGTATCCTCTAAAGGCCCGTGTTCACGTGACATTAAAGCCATGGGTTAGGCAATTCGAAGTCACGACAGTACGACTGTATATTTTGTCGTCGTTTCGAGGCTGGTCCCTATCGCAGCATTCGTCCTTAGAGTTGTGCTGAAATACAAATAAATTGGGAAATATAATTGGGTTACATTGTAATTCGCGTTACTTAAGTAATGGGGTTACTTTGGAAATGTCAGGAAACGTTTTGAACGTCCCGTGAACACGCAACTTAATTCACCGGTCCTCGACAACCGATTCGATAGTTTATCCTCGAATTCCTACGAGTTCCAAACTCGATCCGCTCTACTCCGTAATAACCAGCGCTTCTGCGATTAATAACAGTACTGTATCAAGTCCCGCGCTCACGTTCCAGACTGTGTAAGTTTTCCAGGAGAAATCAGTTTCGACGCAGCTACTATGTACGAAAGCTATAGGAAGAAAACAGGAAACATTAAAAATACTTATTTTCATATCGGTGTAAGCGATCGTTTCCTCGGTTCGGGAAATTTTTCTTTTGCAGATTTCGCATATGTATATATAAATCAATATTTTTAAAAACTTGACTTACACAACCACGGCCATTCAACTAAAATACGAACCCTGTTTTCTGTCGGTAGTCGTATCGTTCAGCAAATCGAGGATTGTAGAGCTCGCGAACGTTACAAATGAATGTATGTATGCATGTGTGTTATGTATGCAAGCGTGTATGTACGAATCGGACTGCTTCGATTCGCGCATCTATTGTTCACGATGCGCGGCCAAGTGTATCCTTCTACGCTGTAAAACGATTTTGAAGCCATACGCGCCCATTTCCATCAAAGTTCGATGAAATAAAACGAGATGAAGAACGTAAAGATGTTGTAGGTGTGTTACTGATAACGATAAACCTTCCCCACGTCCACGTTAAAACTGCATGATTCTATCCTAATCCATCTGTCGGCAGTTACAACCGGTTGCCGCTAGATTCGTCGAGTACAACCTCAACCTGCGCAAAATCACTCTCGTTATCAGTACCGCGACAGAGAAACGCCTAATACACACCTCGTAAGACAGAAATACATAGATCCTTGGATATGATATTTTTAATTAACCATCATTAAATTGAACCGATACCCAATCTTTCTTCTTGCCACTAGGCTGTGGAGCAGGTGTCTTCGCCTTCGAGTCGCGTTAATGATAGCCGTGAGCTTCGAATGTGGAAATAAGAAGATAAAAAAAAAATGATTCGTGAAAGTAACGATTTTGTTTCCTTCCTTCCGGGCTTAAACCATTGCCGTCATTCCTACCAGTTTGCTCGCTCGTCCACCGTCCGTCCCGAGAGTATTCGTGCAGCAGGTGGCAATGACGTCGACTCGCGACGAGCTACCTTCTCGAAAACCGGCCTCGGATGCTTGGCCATCGGTTTGGTCAGCTTCGCCATGTTTCTCCGCGTCTCGTTAAATTTCATCGCGTCTCGCGACGATGTTTGATTCTCCTGAAATTAATCACTTTAATTTAGAAACAGTAGCGCAATGGATATTTCTTATAATTCACATTAGTGTCTAGCAAAGACATGATATACAAAAATAAAGTTCCTTTACACTCTATCTGTGTTGTTACTTTTGGAAAATCGAAAATTGCGTGAAAGATTGCCGAGGAAGTCAATTAAAAAACGAACGCATCCCTATTGGCAGCCCACCTCGTCCGTAGCGGAGCGTCACACGGACGCTGCATGCACTCGATCGACTATGCGCCGTGCAAGGGCATCCCTAACATGGGCATCGTGTAGCGCCGCGCCAGGAGAGAGAGAACTCGAGTGCGTAAAAACACATCAGCCCTTCTATGCCCGGTGGTCTCGTTTTTGCTCTTGGCTTTCGCGATTGTCGTTTTACTTGCCTCGTTCAATTCGTTTCCTCTTCCTGTCAACACTCGTATCGCACTCGTGCCGTTTCACGCTCGCGCAAATAACAGAGACGGAGAGACCATTTTTCACTGAAATCAGACCTTGATTCATTGTTAGGTAACGAGACATTCGGAGGTCGGTTAAGAGATGTATATCTAGGTATTGGGGGCGAATCGAGTACTAACGGCGAAAATGTCCCACTGTTACAAAGAGAAAACCGCGGTATAAGATGCAGTGCCGTTCGAGGCGCGATCGAATCAGAAACGGAACGCGATGGACGCCTGCGGTGCATACTCGTCGCCATTCACACTGCATCGAACAGAACCGACACGGCGAGAAATTGTACGCGTACACCTGCTGTGGGAACGCAGGTGCGTTTACCCGTTTTCATGAGCATCGCTTAATTTTCGGTGGTTACACGCCGGGAATAATAACCGGCTCCTTGCTTGGAACGCGCGCGGCTCCCCCGACTCCTGCACAAAGAGAACGCGACAAAATTACCGTGCTCGTTGGTATTCGCAACGATATCGATGTCGACATCGGCATCGACGAGAAGATCTTACCGTTTGACAACGACTAATTCCATGCTTTGACTCTTCCCCAAGAGGCTCTCTTTGTCAGGCCCCTATCAGGATTGGTAAGACGGACCATTCGACTTGGGGCACACAAAGAAGATTCTTAAGGTAATCACGTCGTAATTTGATAATACTAATCATTTTCATACAAAGGGCAATTTTACTACGTTTCGGGAAAGTCATTAGCGACTGAATAGTATCCAATTCCGAAATAAAAAATAAAGATCAGCCCGAGGTTTACCGATGACAAATATCGAAGCCCGAAGGGGAGAGAGATGCACGGAAATACCGTGTCTCGAGTTACGAATCGCGAATCAGGCGTAGCATAGGGAGACGAAAACAGTCGCGGAATTTAGGTAGAGCCGGTGACCATAAAGCAAGATTAACGAGGCGAAATACTGTCTGGTGGGAGGTTGCCAGAGTGTTGGCGCCAGCTGACCGTCGCCGGTCGCCGGCCGCTACGTCGAACGACCTACGCGAATGCGTGCGTACACGCTTGCTTCTACTCCCGGACCTTGTTCGCAGTCTCCTGGTAAGCGTGATTCGCGGTACACAGCCGAGCGCAAAACAATCTCCTCTGAGACCATGCTCGCTCGTCTCATCGCGATTCAATTCCGTTCCCTTGCCCTCTCCGTTCTCCCTCCATGATTCTTCCGGCCGTGGACGCATGGTTTTCGTCGCGGGATGGAACACGTGGCCCTCGACGGAATCGTTACCGTTTATGGACCACGAGAACAGGAATCCTCCTCCGGTGTGCTCGTCGAAATACTCAATTTTCCACGAAAATTACTTAACGCATTGCCGACAGATCGGGAAGATCTTCCCCTTCGCGATATTGCGTTCACATAAAAAATGATAGCGATGTGTAATTTACCTGAGGTATTCAAAGTTGCGTTGGGTAGACTTAAACAAATGTTTCTAACTGACTTAATACTCGCGAATCTTGCAAAAAGCGATCATTCGATTTCCCATCTACACCAACCAGGCATCGCGCCAATCACTCTACTTTATTTTCCACTTCCCTTTTTCTCTGCCATGTGGCTCGCTGTTGCTCGTTAATTGCTCGGTTGACTTGCTGTCTGGCCGACTGGATTGTCGGTTGGGCGATTCGCTGGCTCGCTGCCTGTTCTACTATGTAGTCGTGTTACGTATCCATCTCCCTGGTATCAAGTACGACGTCGACGCCGTGTTACTCGAAGGAAGAGCAAATTGTCTGCTGATTCCTCGCTAAAGGAGACAAAAGAGAAAAAGAGGTGCAGCGTACGCAAATTGTACACGCATATGACTCTAAATAGCAAGAATTATTGCAAATGCAGTCGAAACGCGATGTCGAGTAGTACTCGATATAGGAACGCGAAGGGGTTAACCCATTCACTGCCAAGCAAATTTAAAGCGTTATGCCCTGAGTGCCAAGATTCAATACAGATGTACATTCTACGCTGTTATGTTGACAATAAGAAATGATATTAAATTTATATAATTTATATATATATATTCTTTGACTAATTGCAATCGGATAGGTAAAAATCCGTTGACTGAACTTCAAAAGAGAAATTCTTTCCCGCTGCCAACTACAATTGCATCGCGATAGTGTTTTGGTACGGTCGAACAGAATCGCTAATACGTTCTATCTCGATTTGTGTATGCGTGTACGTTGCAGCTATCCTAACGAACGCGAACACGAATGGCAAATGGCGGGTGACAAGGTATCGGTACCTGCGCTTAATTAACGCAGCATCGAGTCTCTACCGGTGTGGCACCGGAGAAACCACCAGGACGCTAGGCTCGATCTCACGTTTACACTGTAAACTTTACAGCGATATCCTCAAATGCTCCTAATCTCCTGGAATAGTAATGCGAAAGTACTTTACTAATCATAACAACAACAAAAAAGTGTAATATTTGTAAAACTCACAAATACCCCATGTCTTGGCTATTTTCAATAACCGTTTACCGTTCCAAATAGATTTTCTCTGTTACGATAAACGTTTCATCCGTGCCAACCTAATAGGGAGCAGGGAGAAATTTAATAAAGGGAAGCGTAGAAGAAACGGAAGATGAACTACAAGGAAGAATGAGCAAAGAGAACGATACCGTTCTCTTGCGAGAATCGGCCGCAACTCCCTCGCTATCTGTCTTTCTATCTCTCCCCCGTAGGCACGCAGTGCGTACGTGTTCCGTCCAAGTATGTGCTCCTCGTGTAGTCGGTGCGAGAGCGATTCTGTATATAGGATGCGACAGTGTGGCGCCAAGCTCTCGCATACAAGCCAGTTTCCACCGCTCTTTCGCGACGGTGCTCGCAGACCAGTGTACAGGGTGTTCGAGAAACAACAGCAGAGCAATCTTATAGCGGCGTTACTCTTGTCGGAACCTTTGATCTTCGTATCCTCGTATTTTCAGACATCAATACCGTCCTGCGTAAGGTGTATTAACGTTAAGGGTGGAACCGGGTTCAGGACGCTAAAAAGGAGGTATTTTTTTTACGAATTTTAAAAAAAAAATGTATTAACGAATCTTTATGAAACTTACAGGGCCTTCTATTAGATATTTGGTGATAACAAATAATTCTGTTCAATAAAAACTTGTACGTGGAAAACCATGTACATGGACACGTTTGTCGACCTCTCGTCGCCGAAGTTACAAAGTTGCGAGGATCGTAGAGCCTTCAATTTTTGCTTTAAACAAAACAACTAAAGATTTTTCTAAATAGAGTCCTACTGTTTCTAAACACGATACCGTCTAATTTCGTCTTCAGCTTCATGTTGACGCTCCAGATTCCAATGTCATTGCCTCCGATATCAAATGCTGACAGTGACAAACTTCTTCGAATTGGGACCTGAAAAACACAGTAGTTTTGTGTCCATAAGAGTGGAGACTCTTGGAGACCCTCTGCAGAGTCTTAATTGTAAAAGTACTTTGTGAAACCATCAACAAACCTAATCATTTGACAGCGTTTACGGCAAAAACGGATACAACCACCAGAGTATGTTTTTTCGCGAACCACGTGACACGCGATCCGTTCCTTCTGACTCTTTCACGCCCTCTTCTTGTACGCGACAATTTGAACGGTGAGAATGGTAATCGTTATCGGCATTGTTTGAAGGGTTTGCTGTCGTTGCGATATACTGTCGGTAATAAGTTGGAGATGACGCTATTTTTTTAACACTTTTAAATATAATAAATTAGCGATAAATGTTGAAAACAACACCTTCGTATAATAGACACTAAATCTATTCGATCGTATCACTTGAATTTTTTATGAACGAAAAGATATGAAGTAGTATTAAATTAAAAATTATCATTCAGCGATAAGTAAGATACACACTGTCGATAAAAAAGCTGTATTACCTGACAGTGTTCGTCCTGTGTATCGTAGATGTCGCTACATAATGGTTTACCGTCACCTACACAAGCAAACTAAAGCATGTATGTCGGTTTCAGAGGATTTAACCTCAAATTGTAAACCGAAGAAAGAACTGTTGTTTCTGTTATCAAACTGATACTGATTTTCATCAGCTGCGGTGCAAAATGAGTAAGTAAGAACAATAAAGTTTTTAATTTGATTTGATAAACAATATTCTCTTTACGAAGTATACGATAATTAATATAAAAATACAAGGTTACCAATAACTAAACGATTAATAATTTTTGTAGCACGAAGCAGAGGTAAATTCTTGTCGCAACAAAGTGTCAGAGCGAGTAGTGGCAACGTTACTATTTTGTCTCAACCTGTTCCATCCACGAGTAGACGCGATCGGGGTTCGCCAGAATCTCCTCCCAATCGTGTAACTACCCAGGAAGAAAATCAACTTGTGGGTAGTTTGATAAAGCACCTTTTTGCTTTAGATAAGAAAAAGCAAATTGTAAATAAAGCACGACTAATCAAGAACGTCTTTGGTGGCCAGGGGAAACAGTTTCATCAGCTGATGTCTAAAGCAAAACATATACTGTCAAATGTACGAACGAAAATTTAAGTTTACATAACTTTTTAGAATTTTGTTTATACAATTGCATATGTTGACAGATTTATGGATATCAACTGATGGAAATCGAAAGTGGCAAATACATTCTGGTAAATGAAATAAAAAATCCTCATCTTCAACCATCTAAACTTGAAGCTAGTAAACAAGTACTATTATTCTTAGTGCTTTCACATATATTTATGTCTGACGAATTTTGTACTAAAGGTAAGTCTGCCTAATTACAGAAACATACAAGAGATAAGAATATATAGCTATATTTTTCAAATTACTTTAGAAACTTTGTGGGAATTTCTTACAAACATGGGTATTAAATCAGATAATTCCCATCATTATTATTTCGGCGATGTCGCACAGTCCATAGAGGTAAGAATGAAGAAAAAAGATATTGTAGCACGTTATGAATTTGGTATAAAAATGGAATTGAACTCACATTCGTGTATATTTAGGTATTTGTTCAGCAAAGATATCTGGAGAAGGTCGCCGTGGACAAAGACGATCCAACAAAAATAGAATATAAGTGGGGAATGCGGGCCGAATACGAAGTTACTCGACGCTCATGTTTAGAATTTGTATCACAGGTAACAACACATGCGTATACCTATTTTCATATATGCGCGGTATATAATGTAAGTATTGTTTATCCTTAGATCTACAGTCGGCGTCGAATAGAGAGCTGGCCGGCACAATATAAAGCAGTAATCGCACACGAGAAAACCAAGAATTGTGAGTGATCGACTAGTTTGGATAAAATGTTGCTCGTGAAATTACGAACAATGAAGCCAGGCGCAACGGCTGTGATCAATAAAGTACAAATTATTTCTGAACAATAAAATTATTTTTGAGTACAACGACCGAATAATTTCAAAAACGATATTTTCCCAACCAAATAATAAGTTTCTTCAAACGTCCCCGAGTGCAGCCGTAAAACTGCGAGGCAAGATTAAAGTTCGTACACGGTCTTCGAGTTCAGCAAGGGTCAGAGGAATCTAAAACATATTCAGCTGCCCTAGTTTTAACCAAATCTAATCGGATTCATATTTTCTTGCGACGTTACGTTGCACAACTCGAAGAGCTTCAAACGAAATTGATTTACAGAAACAAACGAATTGTCATTGTCTTCAACGTGGCATTTGAAATTTACAATAGTAACACAGTCTACCTCACTTTTAATGAAAATAAATAATCCCGCAGCAAAGCTGCGTTTTTCATTCAAATATAGACAATCAATCTTTAGATACAGTCATGGGACAAGACAAGCGACGCTATATGTATAGGACCAGATAGTACCGAACGGTTAATCGTGAGGTTTCCGTTAAGTCGACGATCGCAGCTTAATCTCTTACTATTCCAGCATGTCTCGCAAACCCGATTACACTGTCCACCAGGAATTTTATTTTCCTATATCCACTGGGTGATCCTTGAATCTTGGGGCTTGGAATAGTGAATTGATATCAAAGTTTAAAGAAGAGCTGATACGCGTGGTTCTGATGCGTTAGAGTAACTGTTCGAGTTATCAGGCACTTGGTATAGTTTTTTCTTAATATTAAAAATGACGAATGAATTTGGCGATATTTATGATCTTTATGGGATAATATAATATTAGCTGTTTTTTCATATTTTTAGATTGAAAGCGTAAGTGCTCCAATTTAACACGTATTATCGCAAGCGAAGAATGATTGCCTGCTCGGCTTAGCAATAAGGTTAGTAACAACTTTTATAGTTTCTTAGCCTTAATCCTGTTTTCACTTAAGTAAGTTACAAAGACCATATGATTTCCTTATCATTACATTTTTATTTGCAACATAAAATGCAGAGATGAAGAGGATGGCGTCATTATTGTCGGCGCTCTTCATTCGAAAACGTAACTTTTCCTTTACTGAAAACGTGATTGCGCAGTGAGGAGTACCGTGGCAAACTATACCAGCTGCCCGACTACCAATGCAGCAAATCTGTGTCAGTCAGGCCGGGCTGCAAAGCAGGCGCTAAACATTCAGTGTTCGTCGGTGTTCCAACCGGGCCTGGTGGGTAGGTAGTCGCGTTGCGTCGCGGCGCGCGCGGTTCGCAGTGTCGCAGTACCGCGCGCATCCCTGCACTCTTACCCTACTTTTGTTAACCGTTCATTTACTCGTCGTACGGGCCTATGTTTGGCCTAATACCGATTAGTTGTCGCTAACATCGGGGACCAAATTCGGTAAAAAGAAACACGCGCGTATCCATCCGTTGCGTCCTGCATCGCATCTCGCAAATCCTGCCATCCGTGCGCGTTTAGGCTTCGTTTTTCGTACAATCGTCCACCTAACGGGGTAAACTAAACAGTAGTAACGATGACAACGATTTACAACCATCGAAGAAATCGTGGCAAACCATCTGTTGTTTATAAGTAATCGTTCGAATGCTGACAACACGCGAACCGATCATTTGATCACCGTATAAAAAACAATATAATGAGTTCCACGAACAAGAAACAAGGGGAATGAAAAAAGAAGAGAAACGGAAAGGTGAACTCTTGTAGAGGTGTTAGAATCGAAGAAGCTTGGTACCCGTCACAGAATTGTTGAGAAGGAAGTCAAAACTCGCGAAACTGTAATGGTAACGACAAATGATTGATTCAGCCTTTCGCTGTGGACGACGTGTAATAACATGAAAGTCAACGGTCCATTTTTGTAAGTCCAAAGCAAAAATTTATTTTGAAGATTAATGCAAAATATCAAGTGTTTTATTTTAGTACGTACACGTCGTCGAGCAGTGAACTTCAAGTCCAACGCTATTAAACTACTAGCAGTTGAGACTTAAACAGCGTAGTGTTCTCATAACTTCATCTAAACAATCCTGCTTCAGGTATTGGGACTCACAGACTCATAAGTGAATATTTTCTCGGGGGCGGGAGAATCTTTTGGTTGAAGAGTACTTATGCGGTTCGATGTGACGGACTCTTTGAAGCGTCGCAAACGAAAGCATAAGAAACTATTTGATACACGGAGGAGAGGACGCGGTGGCAAACGATTCGAAACGGCGCGAAAGATAAAAAAAACTCGCCCGAAATGTTCAACCTCTATCAGAACTTGAACAAGAGGGACGACGATCACAAGGAACCGGTCGTCACAGGCCACGACAGATTCTGGCAGGAGCGTCCGAAAACACGGCGGAAACGTCGTGCCGTTAATAGAAGGACTCAGAGTGCCATCGAGCTAGACTCCGAAGCTATCGTATCCGCACGGGGAACTCTCCGCCGTGGAAGAAGCGCTAGCATAGAAGACGATGACAGCGACGAGGAGAAGGGCTACCAATTGACCAATAAAATCGACAATCTAGCCAAGATATTATTTAGTCGCGTGTCCGCTGCACGAGGTTGCAAGGAGTCTGATGTCAGGTAATTCGATCGCTTCCATCTACTAAGCAGTGCTAGGCAAAGTGTAACCGAATCGATAATTACAATTGCCCTTATTGATAGCTAACGAACACAGCTAACATTGCGATTCTGTAACTCAACTAATTTTCATTTAACGAGCATACGGATAAGTAGATCATCTTTTATTCATCATGGACGATACTTTTGTCCACGGCTGTCTACATTCCCCTGATCTAAATAATAACTGAATTGATATCGCGATGCATGTATTACCGATTATTTTTGTGAGAAACGGGAGAGATAGAGGGAGAGAAGAACGTTTTCATACGATCGATACACGCTGAGTTACTCGATTACAGCTAACGACAGCAGAATCGTGTTGCTACCTGAGCTTCGAATCGAACCTGTTAACGCTGTATCCAACGAGTTACCGTTTCTGGCAATTTCTTTTACCAAGCATATCGATCGACCTTGAGTATCCTTAGCTCTCTTAATTACACGATACGAGGAGACCAAGCCGATATCGCGTACACGAGGACCAAGTTGAGTTCTACCGATTTAAGCAGGCGTTATAATCTGGCATGTTGAAAAAATTGATTTTTCTCATCTATTGCAAACACTTGAAGAATACACCCTTGAAAACTCTTATTAAAATTTGTAAAAATAATGTAGCGATAAGCGCTTTATCGTACGGATTACTGGTTTCTCCGACAACTGGAATACCTTCTTCATCCGTCCGCATTTATTTACAAACGATTCGGTCACGCAATAATCCCTGTGTACATGGATGATCTATCACGATCCAAACAAGTTTCTATAGGACGTCTACGTGTAACACGTAGCAACGGAATAAGTAAAATTCCAAAACGCTGAATCTGTATTCGAAGTCCTCGTGGCAAACTCATCTCGGTAAACTTCGCTTCGACGTAGTTTAACCATGACAACGCAGCTCGTTGAGATGCGATTATCACATACGGACGACCGCCATAGGAACTGCTCGCAGAACGTTCAACTTCGAGGGAAGCGAATACCAATGACACATCCGCGCTCGTTTAGGTGATATTAAAGATGGCCTGGAATAAGTTATATACGTTCAAAAACTGTATTCTTTTGTTACAACTTTGTTGTTTGAATTTTCCTATTACAGCTAATGGTAATTAATTTTCAGGTCAAAGAAAGTGAAGTCTCCAGTAGATAAAGATTAACATTCCTGACACCTGCTGCATAGAAGTTTTCAATAAAAAACTAACTCTATTAAAGAACTGCAATTTCAAGAAGAATAACCACCCGTACAACTATGGAGTTCGATGACCTCCAGCATGCATTTGAGAAAGGTTCAGAAACTCGGAGCAGGTGTCGAAAATGTTGATTTCCTTCATTTTCTTTCACTTGAACAAGTTAGAAATATTAGAAAGGAAGAGTAGGGAACATTATACCAAAACCAAATAGTATAGATAAGCAGATTCTTAAATCCAATATAGACCTACAAATACGGCGGTTTCATCTTGAGGTTTTGGAGTGAAGGTACTCCAATGTGAGCTAATTACTCGAGTAGTATTTGATTCACTGAAAGTGCACGAGTTTTCGAATATTAAATAGTTCCCGTAGTAAAATACAAGCAGTCCAAACTCTCGGGAGTACGTCGACAACCTCGCTACATTTTTTTCAACTGTCATCTAATTGGATGAAACCCTTGCACTCGTAGACACAGATGGCAGCTCGCTGGTAACGCTAACGCGGTCGATCCAGTTTGTAGCCGTTGGTTCGGGAATCTAATCCATTATTGGCATCGCTCGAGGTACCATTCATCCAACCGAGAAATTATCGTTATACACGATTATGATTTTCCGAATGCTTCGAATACTGTCAACAGGTATTGCTCTTCACTTTCAATGGACTTACTTTTAATGCGTTAATATAATTATGAAAAACAATGTTTAGATGTCGCATGTAGTTCCATTCATGTATGTATTTATCTCTTTCTTTCACTTCCAACATTTTGTTTAAATTGATCTTTGTTTCTTTTATCAGCCTTCAACTTCATGTAAGTAACTTTCACAAAAATAGACTTATATTTAATAACTCCTGGCTCTCAACTCAAAATATGGAGTTGTACGCGTTCTAATAATACTTAATCAGCGATTGGGGATTGTTACAAACACCTCGTTATGATATCGTTCCTGCCTGCTCGAAACACAAAGGAGAACTTCTAACTCCTCTTCCTCTTGTCTAATTTTTTCCATTCAACACACCCCGAGACGTATACGATAGCTCGATATTTGAGCGCTATCCTCGTCCGTTGCATTGTGCTGGCAAAGTGAAAGGGTTGGTCACTTATTGTTAGCAACAAGTGCCGCGTCTTCTGTTTGAGAGGAAAGCAAATCGTTGCTGAGAGACTGACTGTGTTTAGTTGTAGTCCAAGCAGAGGTTTGATTCTCCTACTATATTTATAATATCTCTACACTTTTTCCACAAAAGACATATACCGCAAGAGCACTATTTCTTTAAAGGAGAAAGTATAAGTGCACGAATGTTGTGTTCGATACATAAATTGCTCGTTAACCCCGATCATAGATTACACTTTGCCTTAAAAACAGTGGGAATACAGTAAACAGAAACGAAAAGTATGATAGAGTTGCATTTTCGTTGCTTTTGCCGTGACAGAAATGGAAGACACAGCTACACGGCACTGGGTCACGGACCGTCCGTTTGCGAGGATGTTGGCGAGTACATGGAAATGGAGAGAAGGTCCCGGGATCGTGCCTTATCAATCTGTCAGGTTTATATCCGAGGGACGCCTCGCTACAGTCTCATCAAGCAGCTGAATAATCTCGGTAAGCTCACCCCTTTGTCTCCTCGTCGCAACTTTATTTTTTAGTATATGTATAAGGCGCACGTAGAAACGCATACGTAAGTATTCTGCGGAGAGTGGGTGTCCTTCCTCGGGAAGCACTTTCGAACCTGAAGAAGGTCTTTCATTCTTTGTACACAAGGTGGTAGCAAAAGAAAATGCATGAAAGCGACTACTGTATATTTCTCGTGTTGTTCTAGGATCGAGAATGGACAAACATTGGTTTGCTGTGAGGGACACGTCTCTAAAAACCGATCGGCTGCTCACGTTGGCTCCGTTGAGTCGGAACTGCTCGTTGAGCATTTCTCCTCTGACCAAGAATATCTTGAACGACTTGTTCTTAGCCTTGCAACATCCGTACATTTGTCCCGTGTTCGATATCGATTTCCTCGAATACGAGAATCAGAAGTACGTGATCTTGGTCCAGCCCATCAGTCAAGGTAGTCTGAAAGATCTGATATACGGGGTAAGTAGCAACGGTACTACTTCGTAGCATGGACAGGTATGATGAGTTGTAGCTATTGAACAGATCGAAAGAACCGGTTGGAATGAGGATTGGGGCCAAAAATACGCTTCCCGCGGAAAGGGGCTACCCTTGCCCCAAGTGCAACAAATGGGACGTCAAGTGTTGGAAGCGTTGATTTTTTTAAAAGAAAGAGGATTTCCAACCGTGACCCATTTACACTCGGGAAACGTGCTCGTCCAAAACGGTGTCGCGCGGCTCGCCGGCCTCGAGAACACGCTTCTCGGCTTCACCAGTCGAATACATCCAGTAATTGCTTCTCGAATGTCGCAAACGACCACCTCCGTTGATACGATATGCTTCGGTAAGATCAATTTTAAGTATCGTGCGATCAAAACACACGTAATCATCGTCGTTTCTTAGCGACCAAATATTTTATGCAACGTTCGATGTCCTTCCAGGTCATATGCTATTTGAAATGTGCGCTGGCTACGAATTACGATCGTTTAAACCGAATTCCGTGCATTTCTCGGATCTTGAAATGTATCCACAAGTACAAATCTCACTATCTATCTATCTGTTACTCGTGTGCTTGCTTTCTTTTTTTCTTTCTTGTTTGCGCACTTATTGTCGCTCGCAAGAAACATCCGTGAGGTTTTCTTCTCAGATTCCGATGAAGCTTTGTAGAGAGTGAAAACAATCTGAGAAGGAGATGACACTGATATACCTCTCCAGCAAGAGAGAGAACTAATCGAACCGTCTACGTGTACAGGTTGTCGAGTTACTGAAATTCATATTCGTCGAACCAACTAGTCGTCACAAAAACATTGAAGAGCTTCTCGTTCATGATCTGTTCAGAAATATCGATCTTCGTGAAATGCGAAGCGCCACCGTCACGGTAAGGATTTTGTCTTTCCACAATTTATGCTTATTTCCGCGCTATCAAATTCTGACGTAGCACTCGTCTTCTTAGATATTCCGACCAACCTTGACGCCGCCAATCGTCAACTTACTCGACGGGATTAAACGGCAAAACGTGAATAAGAGGTAACGAAAAGGCTACGCCGATATCGTCTAATTTGTCCATGTAAATTTTTCTATTACGCTGAAGATTCATTTTGCATGCACAACAGGCAGAGGTCACGCTCTATAAGCGACGTGTATTTAACACGCAGATTGTGGTAATGACACCAAAGATCCGTGATTAATCAACGTAAGCTTCGAAGGTATACGCTTATTAGAACTTAAACCCACTCTTTCTCATTTTACAGAATCTCAAGTTTGGATGATACAATCGACATAGATGCAATGTCTCTCCACAGGCCGGACACGGTTTGCGAGAATTCGTTACTCGACGAAATATACAACGAGCTTTCGAACACTGCTGTATAATTGTGGGAACAATGTTTATTCGGTACCCAATCCAATTCTTGGACGTTCATTTGACCGAGGATCATGTATTCGTACGTTTCTTTACCAAGTGCCAAAAAGATAGTTTCAAACGTTCAATCCTAACGGCGATGCAACGATAATACATTTAATAGAAAAGTAAGACGAAGACGAAAAACAAGGAAAAACGAATAAAGAAAAGTTGTACATGTACGGTCGACTTTATTATTTAAAGTATTAAAAGACACCCAAGAAACCTGCATTTGCCAAACAATGGGGAACGATGAAATATTTACTTTACAAGCGTCGAAAAGTATACAAAAAGACCAGAAAAATTACATTCTCGTGTATGAATACTAGGGACGATGCGTGTGTATATCAATCTTTTGTTATCATTTTGAACAAGAAAATAATATCTCACTGTAGCATTTCACTATCGAACAGTATTAGGTTAGATTCGGATAAAATTGATCTTTCGATCACCAAACTATCTTCATATGAAATTCTTCTTTTCAAATAAACTTAGTAATAGTTGCGATTGGTAGGGATTAATCCAACGTAGGTCGTAAGGTTATACAAACGTAGGAAATTACATCACAGGACGCAAGGAAAAACTGATTTTCCTATAGTTTTGTACATAATGTGTATCATAACCTTACAGGGATCAAAGTAGTATAAGCATCGATTAAGTCTTAAAACAATAAACACGGATATTCGACGCTCGTTTAATCGATCGTGGAAATGTGTATATAACTTGCCAAATGGACTTTCAGATTGGTAGTAAAAATAGGCATTATTGCTTCTTGATGATCTTTTCGATTTAACGTCTTCCTTATACTAGATCGGATCGTTGATTTAGCGCACGGACGCGTTTATGTTGGTAGAAAATGTCAATATCAAATAATTTAATTCTTTATTATATCTCACGGTTTATGAAGCACCGGCTTCTAGTTCGCTGGCTGGCGTATCCGGTTCTTCGTCGTTGTAAATGTTTTCTGCCATTTGCCACACTTGCATTATATTGTCCTCTGACACTGAACATTTGACCCATGGTTCGTTCGGATTCCATGAAAAGTCACTGATCTTCGCAGTGTGGCCGCCATGTATGAACTGTAAAATCCAAACGAATGTAAGTAATATGCTTTTTATGCAAAGTAACGTACCAGAAATTATGAATCGAATATACCAGTAACTCAGGTGGACCATCTTCAGCATCCTCGCTGGACTGTTCCTCGCCAATTTTACTAAGATCCCACACATGTAGACGCCTGTCTGTACCGCTACTGGCTAATATCGTTTCGTTATGCGGCGACCACTGGACTTGGAAGATCTCGTCTTTATGAGATTCAAAAGAATGCAGTTTTAGCTTAAGGTTCCTCAAATCCCAGAGCGCTACCGTTTTATCAGCACTACCGGTCGCAAGGATAAATTCAGAGTAGGGATTGAAACTTAAACAATTAACTTCAGCAGTGTGAGCGTCGACCGTGTGACTTGGCTTGCTAGTATTGTTACACCTACGAATGAAGACAATTCGTTGAAGAATGATAATAATATAGTTTCCTTTGTCTCATTGATAATAATTACCTCGTGTCCCAAATCATTAATTTTTGATCATCCGCGACAGATCCGAATAAGGATTCATGCAACAGATGCCAAGCTACATCTTCAACAACAGCCGTGTGCCCGGTAAAGATCGTTTTCGCATCTATAACACGATTTTCCTTAGGTGGTGCATTAATATCCCACAAACAGATGGTATGATCATCGGATGCACTGAGCAAGTACCCATTGAGATTTGGATTCCACGAGAGGCCGTAACCTTCCTTTTGATGTCCTCTTAATCTGATAAAAGGATGACAAACGAAATTTATATAAAAAATGACATGGAATAATTGCTGTCTAAAAAGTTATTCTTTGCATGCTTACCTTAGATCAGGCTGACATTCGCCATTTGGATCTGGTTTACTGGGATGTTTTGTATAGTCAAAAACAAGAACATCACTAGATGGTGTTTTAGTTGCTATGACACAAGGATTTTGTGGCATGTATCGTGCCCTGTTTACTTCTCCCTCGTGATTTATCTTTATTTCAATCTCTATTTTTCCACTAACAGAACCGAATCCTCCAAACTCACCCTTCTCATTATCATAGTGAGACGCGTCAAATTGAGCATCCTCATTTGGCAATTGAACACTAGCAATAAGTAAATGATTCTGTTCATCCGATGTATGTGTACCCAGAATAAGTCGGTGTACAGAGTAATCTTTTCCCTCTGGTCTGGTTACGTCAGGCAACCACTGAGCAGTTAAAGATGGCCATTCTAAAGCATGTGTCATCACTAGATCATACAAAAAGGGAGTATTTTTTTTCCATATTTTATATTCTTCATTGATAACTCGTTCCTCCACAGCATCGTCAAATGTTTCTGCAATGATATATGGAGTAAAATATATGAAATACTAAAAAAATATTAGTGCAAAATTTAAATATAAAATATTAATTTTATATAGTTAATATCCTAGATGCAAACAATTAAATTACATTACTTTATTATGGAGTGATGAAAAAGGAGGCATGTGAAATTAAAGAAAATTTAATTTATATGTTTTTAATACCCTTAACGAAATACAAAATGTTCTACATTAATTAATTTAGTCATTCAAGAAAAGATATACAAAACAAAGTTACGAACCAAATCGAGATTTCAACTAATAAAAAGGTGTCCTTAGCGGTAATATAACCTGCCGGTCAGTAAATGTAAATCTTTTTCTTAGACTTCTCGATATCACGATACAGAAACATTTCGCATTTTATTTCAGTCATAATCTAGTATTGATGGTAAATTAAATGACTAAGACAGACGTATTATACTTTCAACAGAAATAAATTTACCAAAGTTCCTTGTTTAAAGCAATCTTGTTTACTATGATAAGAAAGCGTCCTTTGAAAGAACGACCGATCGCTGTATTTATATGAACGATTAGAAAATTTAACAAGAACGAGAAACAACGAATGTTATTCTTACCGTCTTTATCTCCCATCCTCACGTTTTGTTAAATTTCTAACGTAACACGTAAAATACCGACGAAATCTTAAACCCGCCAAAAAGCCGCGAAGTCTAGCCGGAATTCATCAAAAATGCAAACGTTGGCAAACGTATTTGCTAAAATGCCTTAAGTATACGCCGCGTTCTCACTGCACAATCCAGGGACGACTTTAGTAGAAATAAATGATGTATCAACAAAAAGAAACAAATAAAGTTCAATTAGAAGAAATTAATTAAATATCTGATTGTCATGTCGCAGGGAAAGTAAAGACTGTTAAAATTGATCACGAGTTTGCTTATTTATAAACAAGGTAAGTATGTTTTTGAGAATACTTGACAAATAATGTGTAGAATAATATTTTTATATAAGAACATATTGTTATATAATATTTAGTATATATTTCTTTAAACTTAAATTATACAAATTAAATATAAATATAACTAAAGTTTTTTAAAGGGATACTTACAATTGGATATTGCACCGAGGCACTTGTAACTCTGGCGTCGGCCTTGGCGCAATCTCATGGATAGGCGACCTAATCTTTTGTGATATGTAGCTTTAATTACGTTTGCATTATATCCTTTTTACTGTTACATACGTATGAATTGATGTGGATGTTGTGTCAAGTATATTAAATTATATAGTATTTATCGAAATTGTGTTCTTTTCGTGATTTCATATAATGTATGTGACACGTGAACACCGAGTAAATATTGAAGCACTGCAAATAATTAAATTACAATTTAACGTCTGTTAACGTTAATAATATTCACTCGATAATATCATGACTATTAAATGATATAAAAGACAAGCATTAGGAAAAGTATAACGAAAGCTATGGAAGATATCAATGCAAAGAGAGATGCTAGAAGAAGACGAATTTTGGAAAACTCGGAGAGACGTTTGTTGAAGATTACTGGCCGAAATGGTAATACCAGATCAGAAGGTAAACATGTTTTCGTTACGACGTTAGATAATAATCGTTATTTTGAATATTTCTACAAACAGATTATCGTATTACAATTTAACCTTTGTAGATACATCTAGTCAATATTCGTTTCCCTATAGCGAGGTACAAACAGATATCTCACAACCAAATGTAAATGGTGCAGTATTAGGTAATGAATTTTTAATTCTCAGAATATGTTCTTGTTTATAACGTTTGTTATTATTCATATGTTATGTGATTACAGACAGGTGTAACGATGAAATTAATACCGCGAATGTTTTCAATTCTGATGATATTTGGAACAGTACGTCGACCACTTTCAAAAATAGATACGATACAAGAACCGAAGTCGAAAATATTCACTGTACTCCTAATTATACAAAATTGTTACTACCTGGATTATTAACAAGTCGTATAAATTATATATTGCTAGCCTTTGTTATCAACATTCTACTTGTGTTAGAAGTGGATTATTTATTTGGAAAGGTAATTAAAAACAACGAAATGCTAAGTAATTTCTTTGTTCTTTTATATTTTTAATTGTATTGTAACAATTTCTCTGTTCAAATATAAAGATATATTTAATATTTCAGACAATTGCAATACCATACTTTCCAATAATGATGGGACGTCTGTACAGTTGTAAAAATACACAAGAAACACAAAATGGTAGTCTACTGTATGCTGCTTTGATTTTATGTAACATTAAACCTGAATTAACTTACCAGTTGAAAAAAATTGTGTCAATGATCCATATGATACTTGGAGATTTAGCTTTATACATTTTTAGTTTCACCCTAACATATTATGCGTTTTTATATTATTTTCACGAAACAGATATTTTAATTAATTTAAATGTATGAATAGCATTACATTTGAAATACAAATGGACAAAACGTTTATCCTGAGAACAGTGTTTAAATTTTTATAGATAATAAATGCACTTGTCATATATTCAAATGTTCCTTAAATTTATGTACAGAAAACAATATGCGACCTATTACTTTTATTCTTTGGATTTTTAAATGCAGAGCCTTTTCCCTTTATATTTCATGTACAAGCTGAGTCTAAGTAACTATTAGAAAGAATACAAGAATATCTTGATGTTACTTAAAAGTACAAAGTTAATCTGGTCTCATCTGATTAATACAGATAATTGCGCTACAGCAGGTGTATTAGAACACTGACAATTGTTTAATAAGAATGAATACAATTTATAAAAATTTACATAGGTAAAGTTAGATACAAATTCCGCCGGATTTTTTTTTGCTTTTAAATGGAAACATGTTGCTATCAATATTAGAAAGTTCACATTTATGACTTCCATGGTATAAAAAGATGTTTTTGAATAGATTGATCATTCCATGCAATTTGTAAACAATTTGATATTTTCTATTATTAATATTAAATAAGTTATTTAATACATTGCCTATTCCTTTTCTTTGAAACTACGCAGAGTTTTACTTCTTACAATCTCTGAGTGACCCAAATTTATCATCTCCTTTTCCCAATTTGCGAGGTCTTTTTCATATTGTGTCATCAACTGCGCTGCCTCAGTTGAAAATTGTTGCTTCTCTTCATTTGGCAAGTTATTCCATTTTTCTTTCATTGACTTTAGCCATTCCTAATAAAATAAACAACAAATTTTTTTTAAAATTAGTCCCAGTTAACAGGTTATTGACATTAGAAGCATACCAAAGAAGACATATCTGGACTTTTGTTGTCCCTCTGAGATTTCAAAAACAACAGAAATGCATTTTGTGGTCTTTTGGGCTTCTTAAATATTGTTTGTTTCTGTAATTAATGTAATTCACATGAAATTTAACAATGTTAATCAATAAACAATTTAATTGATTAATTACCAATTTATTTTCTTTTTTAACATTCATTTGTTGCTCCTTAATTTTCATATCATTCATCAATTCCAGCTGTTCTTTTGTCAAAGAACTTTTGAATTTCTGTAGTTCTCCTTGATAAACTTCATAGTTTCTTTTATATTGTATTCTATAATTTTCTTTAAGTGTAGAATCCATATTTGCCCATTCTTTGGATGCCATTTGTACTATTTCAGAAGATTTTAGACTAGGGTTCTCATTTAATATCTTTTGTCTAACAGATTGTATATACAACAAGAAGGCAGGTTGTGGCCTCTTTGGTTTGATGGGTAAATTTTCTTTCAAACATGCAGCTGTACTTCTTGCAACGCTTTGACAGGAGCTCGGCAAGTAACTTCTACAACAATAGAGAATATAATCATAAACTTTATCCACATTGTCCATAGGACAACTTTCTACAAAAGCTTATCCTAACCTAACGAAACATTTAACCAAGTTATATACATGCAATATAAAGGTAAATCACAACACCTTGCACACATCAAATTTCTTGACTCAATAGAAGCGATCAATCTTCCAAAACCTGCCATTCTATTTAGTAATAAACATTCAGTGTTATTAATATTATTTAATATTATTTAGTTCTTGAATATCATTGAATATGACACATGTGATAAACACCATGTGGTACACATACAGTATTGAACAGACCGAACTAATTTTTGGAATTTGGTTAGCGCCTCTATCGGGAAAACGGCCAAGTTTGTCCTCGTATAGTCCCTATTTTTACTGCTAGATGGCGCCATTAACGTTTTTTTTACCGATATTATGGTAATGTACCTACAGGTCGATACAAAAATATTGTAAATAGCGTCATCTACCAGTGAAAGAGGAACTATTTTACGACAAACTTGAGCGTTTTCCCGATAGAGGCGCTGACCATACATCGAAATTTTAGTTCGACCCTTTCGCCGCGAGATGGCGATACCATAGTTTGTCACTAAATTCAATGTATTTGAACGAAAAACCGGTACTAAACCATACGTGCTCCATATAAAAATGTCTTGCAGGACGTGGCTGGCGAAAATAGAAGACACATGATTGTTGCGATGATTTGGTGGGCATACTACGCATCCAAAGTAATTTTTAATGAACATGCTTGTTCGCTTTTGGACAAATTCTACTTCCGGAAATGCTGCACGATCGACGAAACCGCAATTTTGTACAGTCAATCGAGAAGCAGTTCCATAAACGTTTGGCTAAGCGACGTTGGGTAAAACTTGATTCGAATAATACGCGCAGAACAATAAGGACTAATTCGGTTAAGAGTGGATGGAACGGTTGGAATATAAACAATGATTTTTCTCGAAGATGATCGAAGCAACTGGTTAGTCCGCTCCGCGCGTTGATCGGTCAAGGGGAGGGTGGGTGGTGCGCGAGTGAACGATGATTGGCCGAGGCGGTCGGGGTAGTCGAAATTCAAGCGAAGAAGCGGCAGTTAGTGTAGCGACCGTCGAGCGCTTGCAAGCGCTTTGCGTAGCTGCGTAGAATCATAGTGTCGTTTGGTTTTTTCGTTTATCGTTCGTGTTGCTCGTGCGAATATTTAGTCGTCGCGTCTCAGTTTTGTAACTTGCCTTTAGTTTCTCGTCACGATTCGCGCCACGCCACGTTACGCCGCGCTTCGCCTTGCCTTGCCTCGTCTCGCCTCGTCCCGACTCGCTGTTTCGCAAGCTAGTTTTCCCGGTTTAAACACGGAAAAGGGAGCCAAGAGTTAATCGCAGCGACGCGATGACATATCGTGGCGTTACGGTGACATGTTCAGTGAAAGTGAATTAGTGGCGGTGATGGTTGCGAGCATCATCAAATACCAATTACTACGATGACCAGCTGACGGATAAATTCCTCTTCCACGTCCCTACGGCGTCAACGGGGTTGCCACAGGTACTGGAAGGTGAGCTTTTCAATTTTCTTTCCTATAGATCGAACCTTCTTATTCGAACTTTCGTTACGAATCTGTATCGTATATCGCAGTTTTCGTTTTCGGATGATGTACGCATCAAGTCTCGAAATAGGATTGCCTGTCATCTTGGCAGACACCAATTAATACGTCGATATAAAATGAATGACAAATAACAGCCACCTGTAGCCTTTGTAGAATAAATATTCACGGTAATCGTTGCGACTAATTCTCATTAATATTAACGTAATTAAAAGTTAAACGATCGATCAACACCCCTTTTTAGGAAAAGCAATATATCGTAAATACTCAAAAATAATAAAATGTAGTTATTTACTATATTTATTATCCAACAATATAATCGATAGTTTTGCTTGGACAAGTCGATATACCGTGGGTTAGACGAATATCAATTGTAACGAGTCGATGTTTTATTAAGAAAATAATAATGAAATTCTTGATGGACACCGCGCAGTTTTCCAAGTCTAGGGGTTTGCTCGACACGGGTCGACTCGAGACACGTGGTACGATTTCTAAGCAGCCGATTCCTTTCGAAAAATGTAAATCGGAAGTAATTAAAATCCGAACCACTCTTTTTCATTTCACGAATTTATAAATGCAAGTCTTTATATTCTTTGTCCTCTTTTTCCTTGCATCGATTCACTGAAATCGTCCGAAAAGTGAAAAGTATATTGTTTTTTGCGAAATAGAAAAGAGTAAGGACAATTGGAATCCGAGTCCCGAGGTTCCTTTGCGAGTAACACCGTATCGATTTTCACAAATTAATTCCCGTCTTTCGCAGAAAGATCGCTTTCAATCGAAACGGAAGCTTTGGTCCCCCTTTTCTCCCGTTGGATACTCGAGGGGATGAATTTTCTTGAAATTTTACGCCGAACGATTAGCTATGCAAACCGATTACTTACAATTTAAGCGATCGAGTTCCCCCTCGTCCGTAGGGCCCGCAAACTTGAATACACCATCGAGCACGCCGACGACCAACGCGGAGAGACCGTCGCGTCCTTGTAAAATCGTAATTCCTGTCGTTCGGTTTTAGCGACGAGGAAATTTGTAATTTGACCTGAAATTATTCGACGCGTTCTTCTCGTTAGGAGAAAACCAAGTGCGGAAAGTTTGGCGTAACTCCGTCATACATATTTAGAAAATCGATGGAAAACTCGACATCGTTAGGAAGGATTTAATTAATAGCGAGACGCGTGAATAATTAAAGTTTCTCGCGGCGGAGTACTACAGCGCGTAGAAAGTATGCATAACGATACGGGAAAGCAGTGGTTGGTTTCGAAACCGATTATAATCGGCGAATATACCGATTATGGCGATGGCGTGGGCGATTTAGATAATCGTCGAAAGCTTTTCGAAAGGCTGGACAGCAGACGGATGATTCGATGTTCCTAGATCGAATGGTATTCCACGCAACGGGAGAGGGCACTCTGCGCGAAATGGTTCGCAGCCTTACGATATCGATTCATTTGGTACGGATAATTAGCGATATCGGCTTATCGTTGGTAATTCGAAAGAGGATCGATGCTCGTTCTCCGCGGAACGCTGTACGGCCTGAAGCGTGGACGGGCAAGGATGCGGGTCCGCTACGGCCAGGCACGAGGTTTTTCGTTCGTCGAAACGTGTACTACATCTTTTTTTAAACAGAATTTCTCCCCAAAAGAATGACCATTGAATATTTTCGAAGCAGCGCTCGGTAGGTTTATTCGCGTAGATGCTCGTATACGTGGAATTTTTTGCGCCACTATTCGATCTTTTGCCGATGTTATCGTCCTCGCGGCTGGTAGAACAAGTGTCGTCGTCGTTCGTCGATATTTAATAGCGAGAGTTTGTCGTATCGCACGTGGAAACATTTTACCCTATCATTATTATATTACTTTATTCTACAATTAAAGTGGAATTTCTTGGTTTCGACCGATAACGCGTATGGTTGGTCGAAGACCAACATTCGATGGCTTATCGGGAAAAGAAGGAAATGTAAACCCGAAGAACGAGATTAAAGGTAGGGTTTCGAGCTGGTTCGTCGCTCGCAGGGAAGCCAGGTGGCACAGGTCCTACGGCGTAGATCGAAAACGTAGGCGAACCAAGAGAGAGAGAGACGGAGAGCTGACTGGGGGCAGGTGAAAGAGAGGGAGGCAGAGAGCAGGGGTGGTTATATATAGAAGCGTGCCCCGGGCATCGATCGACGGAGCCTGGGAGACCAGATTCGACACTGTTCGCTCGCACAGCCTCCGTCTGAATCTCAGCTTGCGATCCACGCGTCCTTCCGGTCCTTTCGTTTGCCGCTGCGTCCTATTCCTCCTGGTTCCGTTCCGTTTAGCTGGAAAACCCTTTGCGATGGTCTGTCCTTCTATGCCAAGTGCCTTTACTTGGCATCTGAGATTGGAGGTAATGTAATCGATGCCGGCGGCTTGCCCTTTACTACCGTAGCTCTCGTAAACTTCGACGGTCCTACGAAAGGATGTTTTATATAATATATGTTTGCACGGATCCGAATAATCGCAAAACAGGCTTAGCCGATGTAAGAGTCTGCTGTAACAGTTGTTTGCAAAGATTTAGTGTTATGTACGATTACGATCACGGTCGATAACCGTGATGTATAATTTCACGTAAATTGTATGTCGAAAGAAAGTAAAGCTGAATCGGTGAAATGACACCTTAGGGTGGTTCGAATCGGACGTTTCCCTGAGTCTCTTTCAGTTTTCAGTTAGTCGAGATTTCCGTGTTGTGTTTCCAGTCGTGATAAAGGGATGATATGATCGCGTTCGACGAAGAAAAGTGCAGTGACACGCGACGGGGTGAAGCGTGTCCAAGGCAGCTGGGTTCTCTCGCCTGGATCGGGGGAATCTGCGACTTGTTGCATTTCCCGGTAAGCACGACCAGATTGAGCGCGATGGTTGCTTTTGTGCCGCTGCATCGCCCGGATATATTGATTTCTGCATCGATTCGTTCTTTCGTTCATGTTTACGCGGCATGGCGTTTGTGTTTATCGCGACAAGGCTCGCTGTATCAATTGACGCGAGCTCAACAGTGGAGCGAAGTCGTGGCCTTTGGAGGACAATAATTGGTTAGCGTCGCGACGAGAGGAATGGAAAAGGTGTGGAAAAAGAGTCGAAAGTTGACGAGCTCGCTAAACTTTTCCTCGGTAATAATTCGACGCCGAAAATAGCCGTTTACGTTACAAACTCGTTATAAGAATCTCTCGAAGGGTTGGTATGTCGTTGGGGGCTCGCGCAACCTCGCGACAACGTTATTCTTTCGCTTTACTCGTCTCGGGCCTGAAAGGTTCACCTCCAGTTTCGAATACATTATAAAGTACTTTGTTCGCCGTTTGATCCGCGCTTTTTCTCGGAAATGAACGCGCGACACTCGAAGGACTTGGAGGATAGGACAAAGAGTTTACGGTGCATCTTTTCTCCTTTCTATGTAGTTTACGCTTCGCTCGTGGAAGGAGATCGTCGGAGCGTTTCCTCAACACACTTCCGCTCTGAAGGAATCGATATTAAAATTTAATACACCGAGAACACGAATGTAAAGGTAATCATCGGCGAACAGTCGCGTTCGACTGCGAAAAAAAAATGGTCGAGACTTCGCTGAAGATATCGCGTCTTTTCCTTTCCGGGAAAGAGGAATCAGTTTTCCGTCGTAGGTTACCGCGGACCCGAAAATTGGCTTTCGGTACTATAATTAAGAAAAATCAATACCAACCTGCCGGGCTCGTTTCGCCCGGGACCAGACGGATCCCATCCTGTAGGTCTCGATTTCAGTTTCCGGGGCCGAGTTTTTGTTCGCGACTGTTTGTTTAATTAATTCAGACTTATCAGTTGATTCCCGTACGGCGTTATTCCCTCTGTGAGAATCGGGCCTCCGATATCGCTTCGACCCCTTTTATCGCCCTGATCCCACACGGGAGTATTCGCATTCGTATCGAATGCTTGGTCTAACTTTTACTTTTAGATTTAGATTTGGATTTAGATTTAGATTTAGATTTTTGAAATGGGGTTCACGGGTAACGTATACGTAGCTGCAAAATCAATCTATACATAGGGTTGATGGAGGATAGTAGAAAACTCGATTTAACTTTTCGATGCGAGTAGTTCACCGTGATAATCTTGGCAATTTCGCGGAATACGCATCCTCCGCGCCTATTTCGTGGCAGAGGTTCACGTCAAAGGTTTCATTACTGGAAGGGGTTCGGAGAGTAAACACCCGCTTCGTTCGACTCCATTAGGTTCGGCGGATTTAACGCAGGCTCGCAAAGCCACCGCCAAGTCTCCGTGGTGTGTCCAAGGGGAGGGTTGCAAATTTCAAGCCACCGAGTGGCCGCAGCTTTCCTCTCTTACGCGAACCGCTTCCGAATTTTCTCTTTCCTCTAACCACGACACACTGGAATCCAGATTTTGTTTGATAATGGCAATGGCTGGTATTATTGCTACAATGGTGGTGCTGGGTCATATTTTATTCGATGCAACGTTGCTCGGTTGTACTTCGTACAATGTACAATGATCCTCCGGATACACGGACTCGTTGATAAGCTGAGAATGATCGAACGAGCCAACGAGGCTTATTTTCGCGAATACTTACCCGCAAAAGCGAGGGGATAATTACTATCGATTACTCTCGCGGATTCGTTCGCGCTCGTTGGTTCGCGATGCGATCGAGTCGCCGCATCGGCTCCACCTGTTGCTAAGCTTCGTTCCACTGCTCTTCCTTCTACTACCTTTGCTCTTATTGAACATCCACGAAATATTTCAACGGATTATCGAGGAATTTCCTTACCGTTCCTTGCCGTTCCGTTGTTTTCATGCTACGAGCGCGCCGATATTCGAAGGGGGATGGCTTTCGTGGAACGTTGCGAGAATGTACATACTTACTCGTGTACATAGATAATCGGAAAATTGACTGAGAAACCGTCCAACCGATTCGACGGATTGATAAATTGTAGTTTAAACAAAGTAATATCGCGATATTATACAATATTTACTTTCGGTATACGAGAACTGTTTTCTAGGCGAGGAATTGCTACGCTAGAATACTAGAATGGCAGAACGGATATTATCTTCGTTGCATTCCGTTGACGTCCGATCACCGACAAAGTTGAGCATCGATCGCGATCGGAAAAATGCCTGCACCAAGCTTCACGTTGGCGCGTCTGACAATGAGTCAAAGCGTAACCACTTTGACGATCGCGGTCTCGTACAGCGATTCTCTAATAACGCTGTAACGAGGTTATACAGAGGAAATTGTCTATTACCTATGCAACAGGCTTTCTCCGTGCAAATTTGGCACGTGTACCGCGCCGTATGCGACAATCGTTAAACGAAAGTCGTTTGCGCGAGCATGTACCACACGTCACCCGCGACGATCGATTTCATTTATGTTTCAATCGCGTCGAGCAGCAAACAGTTTAGCGAAATAATTATTCACCGTTCGTTCAGTAATTTATAGCCAAGCGGGAGTTCGTAACGGGCCTTGCGTCGATATCGCTCGTTGCAATCGAACGAATTTCATTACTTAGTCCTACTTTGCGGCTATCGGTCGATAGATTGCATCTCGAAGAATTAAAGAATAGTTGGGATCGGTCAATTACGCGAATGGCGAGGGAAAAGTTAGCACAGGCGAAATAATCGTTCCCGTGTACAAGGTAAACAGAACGAATGGCGATTTTCATGTTTCCATCGCGGCGATGCGTGCATTTGCACCCGGTTACGAGTCGGTCGCGTGTCGAACGCGAACTCGTTGTGCGAATAACGCGCTAGCTGCGCATAATTGTTGCCGTAAAGATGTCGAAAGCGATCTACTTGGACGCGTTATCTTTTTCTTTCTCCCTCCTATTTTGCGTCTTCTCTTTCGATCGTTGTCTATTTTTATAGGTGCTCGCCGAATGGCGGTAAAACGAATTATGAAAAGTATCGATTTACGACCACCAGTTCAGAAAGAAAGAGCGGGGTCGATGGCGGCGACCACGATTCGGTAGGATCCTGGAAATCCGTTTAATCCACCGTAATCTTCCGCTTAATTTTCCGAATCCGGCCTGGGATACCCATCGAACCTCGATGGGTCGAATATCAGACCTAGCCTCGGAAAATGATCGATTAGTTCGATGGTAACCATGGGCGAAAAGAAATATTCTTGCGAATATTCGTTCGAGTTGGACGTACGCGTCGCTTCGATACGTTTTGGACACCGATTGAAAAGAATAAAGGCTTTTGTTCGTTCTTTGTCCTTCGGGAACAAAATATGCGTGAATGTTTGAGTCCTTTGTTGCTCGACGTTCCGTTATTCGATACAATTTCCAGCGCTGGAATGGTACTTATTCGTTCATTGGTCCTCGTGAAAAATAACGAGCCTTATCCGTTCCTGTTCACCGACGATAAGGAATCTTTTAGATAAGAAAAATCGATTCCGTGTAGCTGCTAAATACAACTCCCAACCGAGGTTAATTCGTATCCGACTTTCGCTATCGCTGGGTCTTAATTTTACGAGCTTGCAGAAAATCTACCCAAAGAGACAGAGAGAGAATTTCGCGATTGTCGCGGACAATTTAGTTCGCGTTAAGTTTTCGTAACTTGGACAGCGAAGATAAAAGAACATGTTGGACGAGGTTCCGAGTCGCGAGAAAACCGATGCGAATGAATTCCCTTCGAACTTTCGTCTACGAGCCGAGAAATTCGTCTCCGCTTTTAACAAACTTTCGAGAAACTTTCGATAAACCGGTCGAAAGATACACGAATCGATTTCCATATTACGCGAGATTCTTTTTCGCGCACGCATGTGGAAACTTCTGGCGACGAATAAGAGAAACTTTGAAAAATGATACGAGAAGAAAGGCGAAGAAAGGTGAAGAACGTACGCGAGCAATGTTCGTAAATATATCGACATAGGTAGGATTCAATTTAGTGGAGAAAATATTTGGAAAATTCAGTTCCAATTTACCCAAGGTCAGAAGTTGCCCAGCCGTGTAATGCTCGACTCTACGAGGGTAACAAATTTTTGAATCGCTGTTTCCGAATGGTTTCGTCAAGTAGAGTCGCGCACGCGGCGATGCCTCGTTACGAAACCGTTTCGTCATCGTCGAAATTACGGTAACCACGGTACAACCTACCACGAGCTAACTTTATAATTGCTCAAATTTCCCGGGCGGTCAGGGTTTACTTTTTGAACGCTTCGGGCAGCCACGCGGCAACGTCGACGTCAACGTTTCACCGGAGACTTCCTTGTTCGTGGCCGCGGTCGCGGTCGCAGCGAAGCGATAACGTTCGCTTCCGTCCCTCGCTAGTTCCGTTTTCGATTAACCCGAATTTCGTTCGAAAGTGCGTTTACGTATACCGAGCGACGGTTGATTACTTGCTTCGAATACGTGTCGAAACTTTCCATCTATAGTCGTCGATCGCCGGATGTTGTCCTCGACGAAGCTTTCGGATTCGGAAGCTTTCGTTAGCGACGCGCGAGCGAAGCGTTATTTTGACCCAGACGCTATCGATCGCACGATATTCGACAGGCTGATTGAGAGAGAGCAGCGGCGTTGTTGCGAACACACGACCACGCACGATTTCCGTTTAATGTCGGTGAAGCTTCGGTTGCGGACGTGGATGTCTGTCCGTGTTCGTGTACATACAATATCGACCGCGGAAGAGCAACAGGGTGCCAATACGTCCGTCTCGTTTTCCGACTGCTTGGAAATTTGTATTTGCATCGGCTGAACCGACAATTTCGCGACCTTTCGGCTGCTGTCGCGTTGACCTCTTTGAGTTTGCGCGTCTCGCGAGAGGACCGCGCGAACAAATGTACGCGTGCGATGTCGTGGCGGTGGATTTCAAATTGTTACGACTACACGTGTGGAGCGATCCGAGGCGCAACAGTGCGCACGTAGATCTTGGAAATTTTCAGAGTATGCGCTTCGCAGACGCTCTGTTTATTTTCGAGTACATTTACGACGCTGTTTGAAATGATACTTTGGAAATGAAGAAACGTCGGAGATATCCGGTAAAACAACTTCATTGTATTCATTTTTGAAAAATGATTAGCGCTAGGTGTTTAGAGAACATCGAGGCCGAGCCGTGGTTTCTAGCGATCAAGGTTCTCGAGGTTAAATCTTGGAGTAATCCGATTCAAGTTATTTCCGAACAGTGTCGCGATCTCCGTTATCGAGAGATTTAACTTGGGTGCCCTCTGGCCAAGTTAAAATCGGAGTCTCGCTTTATCGCGTACTCGCCTTTACGTGAAATAGCTGGAATTTGGAGACACGTAGCGTCTGTATCGCGACTACACGTTCCAACGAGGTATTTTCGACCTGTTGTTGCACGCCTCGCAGCGTGAGACAAATTAATCATCGACGATGCTTCGAGTCGTTAATTCTACCACGCTGAGACTCTGTCCAGTCGATACCTCCGACGGAGATTGCGAGGTGCAAAATTGTGCCAGAAATTGTCTTAATCGTTTCGTTGTAATCGCAGATCCTCTGCGTAGCCGCGATCGAATTGAATCGCTTTACAAGAGAATTTTTTAATAATACGATACTGTAGATCGATCGCGTTAAAGGAATAAGCGTGAGGATATTTGCTCGATTCGTGTTGTACTTGGCGCACGAACAACGCGACTCTATGGAAGTTAATAACGAAACGACGCGATCAGCGATGGGGTTGCGAGGGCGGCAATTAGCATCGTCGGGGTCGCGTGCGTGCGCGATACGCGGTCTCAACTCGAACCTTTGTCGTTGGTGGTCGTTGCAAAGCCTTAGTCTGTACTTATCGAGAAACAATTTGGGAAATTGTCGCGTATCTCGGCTGCGCGAGGCTCGTTGCTCGCTATAATCAGGTAGAAAATGAAGAAGTAAAACAGGCGTGTAATTTAGCTGGCCGTTTACGAAGCATCAAATTCGTTAACCGCCGTTACCCGGGAAACGTAATCAATTTTGTGTCCGGCAAGTTTCGTGAGCGCGACAATTAAACGCACGTAAAACGCTACATTGATAGCCGGGTAGGTTTTCCAATCGATGAAATCTCGTCGTTCGTCCGCTATGGCCGCGATTTGTTTACTCGATGGAACGTAGGTACAATATATGCATAGACAACAGCCGATCGTTCCCATCGCGTCGACTCCCATACAAAGTTTCGCGTCTTGCACGAGACACGGAAAGGAAGCTCGATATCGCAGCAATCTCGATGAGGAGCGCGATAGATATTAGGGTTGAAATGCGCGATAACGAATTCGAAACCCTTTATCGCGATTACGCGGCCTATCGGTAGCCGTTCGAGCCGAGCGATCGATACTAGCGGAAGACGCGATAAGCGTAACGCGTACTTACTCACGGGAAATTGAAAAATTGTTTCGACGAATACGGTGTATCGAGACCAAGGGCAATGGAGCGTCTCCGAAGACAAAATGGAGCTACACGGTCGTCTTCGAGATTCAATGTCTTTCCAAGATGCAACTTGGTCGCCGATCGAGGCTTTGACGCGCCGTAAACTCGATTAGATGCTAGGTGGATCGAAGAGAGTGGCCGGTCAACGTAGAGGAATGCCGTGGCAATCGCGATCAGGGGATCATTTTTAAAGGAAGCGAAGAAAATTCTATCGAGCAGTGTCGAGTAAGCGATCCGGTGCCGGGTCAAATATTTACCCTTTTTCGATGAATAGAAGAAGCGTGTAAATGGTAAACACGGATTAGCGGAGAGTACGCGTACTAGCTATTTTTTGCAGGTACGAGACCGCGAGCACTCGACTCTATCCTCAAGGCACGTTTGTTTGTCTCCGGTTGAAAAGTAAATTCTCTTTGTCTTTGTTGGGAAACATTTCACATATTCTCTCTTTCTCTCCCATACTTTGTCCCGGCTTCGAAGCCTCGAGCGAGCCAATCCGTTCGATGGTGGAATGCTTCGCGTAACATCGTCGATCTTTCGTATTTTCTGCTTCGAGTTTCATTCCCGCGGTTCGAGAAATTGCTGTCGCGAGAGAAGGTCGGAGGTAATCAAGTTTTCCAGAAGCGTGTGTCGATTAACAGTAATTTGGAAAAGTCAACATCAGGGGAGGCCTGTTCCCACCACCTGCGCTTCGTTTTGTCAAAGAAGCCTTTACGAAAGCTGTTTGTCACGAGTTAAGGGTTAAGTTAAGGGTGGCGAGGTATTTTTAACGTTACCTCGTTCGTTTGAAATAACGTTGATCGATCCAGCAACTTCGAGGGATCGAAGCTCGTTTCCGAGGAATATAAACGAGCGCATCCACGGTTATCGAGATATAAACATCGAGATATAATACGTGGAGAAATAGAATCCGTAAAATGTTGAAACAATCTCGAGGTAGACATTTTGCCTATAGATGCGCGATTGAAAAAACAGAAAAGTCGAATCGAGACACTCGAACGGTGGGTTCGAAACGTGGCCTGTTCCTGTTCGCGCCGATAAGACCATCTTCGTACCGATCGATTGGCGAACCAGGAAGTCAGCTCCCCCTTCTATCTTCCACCTTCCACTTTCCACTTTCGTTCTCGAGGTCTGCAAATCCTTTCTTCGTTGTTGACTCTTCCCCTCGAGCATGTCGGCTGTCAAGGCTCGCAGTTTACTTATCGTGGTCTCGACTGACACGCGTTCCTACATCTTTTAATTCCATTTGCGCGCGAAAGTAACCAAGTAGATGAAATTAAAAATCCGACGGATGACGAAACGCTCGAGTCAGGTGAAACGCCTCTTGGCAGTAATCGATCTCGTATACGTAAACTAGATCCTTTCCACGGATTCGATTTGCGCTTGTAACGCGAACAGATCCATCTCGGATCATCACCTATCTCGTTATGAGACACGACGTTAACGATCACGTGGCGCGATCCGTCTCGAGGGGCAGCTTTAGCGATCTCCGTTCCAGTCTAGGTACTCGAAATTACACGTGTATCGTGGAAGTACGTTGGCACGTTTACACGGAGAGGTAAATTACGAATATGTCTACCTAACTATAAAAAAAGAAGCGTTAATCCTGACTCGTGATGTACCGCGATCCGCGATATTTATCTCGCGAGCGATTCCTGACGCGAAGCACGTCGACGTCGCGTCGATTTATCTCCGTTCCGGGCGTATTTTTCTTCGTCGAAAGCGTTATTCCTCCAACAATTGCAAAGAATATAGCGGTTATCGAGCGGTGACGAGTACTCCACCGTTTGGATCGATGTTACGCGTTCGTGTCAGAGGCACTCGGTCGTCTCTTGACCAGAACTTTCCACTTAACCGACTCGCGCGAGTTTCGTTTTCGCGTTGCTGACGTTAGATCGAACTTTGCCATTATAACCGAGATCGCAATGTACATCGAAGCTGTATCGTAGAAATCCAGTGGAAAGAAACGAAACGAAACGGAGGTTCTCTTTTGGTACAAGTGTACGGTAATTCCGGTAGACAAGCCGAAGGAGAGATTTCTCGGCGTTCGGTGGAAGCAAGGAGAACGATTAAGAAGCAAAGAATCCTCCAGGGGAACGCGGATGAAAAAAGTCACCGGAGGAGGAAGGAACGCGTAGGGAGCTCAGAGGGTGAAAAGAAACGCGGATGAAAAATACGATGGGGGAGAAGATTACGGTGAACGCGTATACTCGGTAAACCGAGAACAGAGTTTCCCGAGAAGTTTATTTATACGGTATAGTCGAGAGAGCGAAGAGAATTTTTAGACAGCTATATTATCCTGAACGCGTACCTCAAAGTGGATGAGTTAGGAATCAATCGAAAGCTTTCGACTCCAAGTTGCGCCTTTTTGGAGTTTCGAGATCCAATCGTTTCCGATTCGAAACTCACCAATCATCGCGAACGTACACTCGTTCGTATATTTATATTTGTGTACTTTGTTACTCGAGTACGAACGGATTGGAAATTGTCGGGATACGAGCGCGTCGACCATATCTCGATGTTTCTACTTGCATCGCAGTCTGCGAACGTCGACGGTGTACTACAGATGCGTATATCGTTCTAACTAGGAAGTAGGCCGTCTAAATAACTTTTTCGTCGATCGAGTACGTTGTTAGGTTCTCGTACGAATCACTCGGCGAAGAAAAGAAATTTGCGAGGAGGATCGTAAATGGTCAACCGATAACGTAACTGTACGGTTAGAGGAAGGTACGATGGTAACGGAATCGGAATCGGATTCGAGTGGAGTGGATCGGACGGAGAATCGAGAGGATCCTTTCCGATATTCCGCGTACGTCAACCGAGAGAGGGATTGAACCGGCAGGCGACGCGACGCGAGTCGTCGGAGAGGTGGAAACAAGGGTTGCCGGGTAACAGAGAGGTGGGATAAGAGCTCCCAGGGGTGCCTAGCAACAGGTTGCTATCCTAAAATTTCGACCACTGGGAACGGTTTCACGGGTCGGGGATGAAAGCGTCGAGACTTCTACAGGGTGTTTTCCACGAAACTGCGACGGCTTGGTCGGAAAATTCGAGTGTTAATTTTGATTGAAAAAAAATCGTATCGTAGAGAGCGGAGGATGGTAGATAACGCGAAATGAGCTGGCAGGTATAACCGGGACACGAAACGTGAATATCGATCAGTTCAGGCAATTGAAATTGTAACGGTGTTTGAAAAAAGCGATTTCCATGCGATTTTTTCAGCGTTTCGCGACCAACCACACGAGTAAATTGAACATAGGTATCGCTAGGGGTTGAAAAGAGAAGACGGCTAAATTCGTAAAGAGATTACTACCGCTTGAGTCGGACGGATGGACGGATGTAATAGATTGGAATTGATTTTGCGCGGTCGATGAAAGCAGCAGATATTAATTCGTTGGCGGGAATGTCGACGGCGCGGTGTGTCAGCGCGGAAATGATCGCCGATGAATATTCGATTCGCCGTGATTATTCGAGTCGCGTACGTTTTATTTTGGCAGCGGTTAACGGTTAACGGTGGCGTTAAAACGCGTTGGATGATAACAGGACAGGACGGAAGATTGATTCCGCGATATCTCGGTATAATTTACTTAAAGCGGAAATCGAAGAAACTCTAGACGAGATTTCACAGCTGCCGGATCCACCCAGCCGCGAATGAGCCTTCTAGTTACGTCCCGGTTGCCTCGAATTCTGCGGAGTGTACATAATTTTCAAACGAATCGAGGAACGTTCAAAGCTCGGTTAATTAAAAAAGTGCACCGCGGTATCGATTCCGAAGAAACGCGATGGGAGGGTGGAGAGCAGACCGAACGAGAAACCGGCTGAAATCAACCAGACAGCCAGATGACCCCAAGAAGAATTATTATTATTATTTTATTTTCCCTCTCTCGGCAACGACCGCTCGTTTTCGGTTCTCTTTAAGCTGAAAGCGGAGGAAAGACACGAACCGACTGCACGGATTCGACCGTGAAACGTAATAAGGACAAATGGTCGGGATGAGGCTGAATAATGAAAGCGAGCTGCCGGAATAAATGGAGCACGTTTCTCCTACGGAGAAGGTTACCCCTGGGAAAAAATACATAAGGATAACAAGGATTCGCGTGACGACGCGAGACGAGAAAAGAATTTATGGCGGCCACTGTACCTTTCGTGTCCTTTTACGAATTACGGTTATCGAGACAGCGATATCGCGGTAATCTGCACGAGGTTCCGTGCCCTTTAGTCATCGCTGTTATCATCGATGAAAAATGAATCTCGAGTTCCTCAAGTTTCGCGGCACGGACTAGCTAACCATTTCAAAGCGAAACTCTTTTCTTACCCTATTGTTTCGATTCGCGCGTAATCTTTAATGAGTGACCCGAGAATGCATCGGATGATACAGAAGGTACGATTATTTGTTCGCAGGATGTTGGGTGGCGTGGGAGGCCGGCACATGTCTACGCGTCGGCGGGGCAGTAGCCCGCTGGTGCGCGGAGGTGTTGGCCTCGCTGGATATGCTGGACCAGGGACCTCTGGAAATTCGAACGATGTCGCCACTTTACCACCGGATGTACAGAGATACGCTGCCAGGAGGCGCAGGGCGGTTACCACCAGCGATCACAAGAGCTGCGCCCTCGTTCAAACTCGGATCAAGTTTGGCGATATCACGTGAGTGTCACGTTCTTGGCACGGTTACTCTATACCTCTTACCAACGATTTCACATTCACCATAAAAAATCGATGTTTTATTGCGTCGGTATGGGTAGCAAAAACGAAGAGCCCGAGCCGCAGGTATCTCGGTTCTCTTCTCTTCTCGAGTTGGTTCGTTCGATGAGAAAGCGCCAGACGTCGGTATATACGCGATGGTAAACCGTCGAGATCAATAATATGGGTGATGATGTTCGTCTTCCAGGCTGCTCGTCGATAACACAAACTCTCTGGGACGCGCAACCGTCGATCGTAGTCGATTCCGGTTGGCTATCGGTAACGGTTATCGACTTCTGTTGATAAGTATTTTCGAACCAAGGGATGTCGCGACGCGTCGCGACGCACGCCAAGGCTCGACGCCGTTACCAGATGGCGGCAGTCGATGGTTGCGGCTGACCACGTCGGGGTATGCACTACTGCGGATGAATTAAAGTCTAATGCAGCGAAGTGTCCGTACTCTAGACGCGGACCAATTTTGGTGCTTTTTACGTTATCGATTCCTCCTCTCGATTGTTTGCCCGTTAGCTTTTATTTTTAGGGAGGACAGTCATTGTCCATTTGGCTACATTTAATTAGAACTTTCGTGCGCTCGGTTTTCCGGCGTTTTTCCGTGGCGTTCATCGCCGACTTTTGATCGCGGGAATCGGTCGAATCCTTTTTTAACGTTATCGTCGTCGATGTCTACGAATCGATACTGACATTGCTCGGTCGTAGATTTTTCCGCTCGAAATAAACGGGTCACCGTGGTCTTCTTGGCGAGAAAGCGCTCTATCTTTCTTGCCCTCTCGCAGACACCCTCTCTCGCGATATCGCGGTACACGTCTTTTCCTTTTATGCAGAGGAAAACAGAAATAAAATAGTCGTTCAATTTTTATCATCGCCGTCCTTTCTTTGATTCCATCCAGCCGCGATCGAACGTACGACGGCTATCGTCTCGAAGGTGACTGCTCGAACTCTGTAAAAATGGAATCGATAAAAGGAATCGACGTTAGACGGAACTAGGTCTGCGGTATCGCGAACGAAATCGCCAGGATTCCCGGCGTTTGTTATCGAAATGGCCGGAAAGAGCATCGCGACTTGGTTTCCACTCGACTCTCGTAGCGGCGGTATCGTTAACGAACGAATCGATGTTCCCTCGCGTTCCATCGGCGATCTCGCGACGACGTATGCTCGTTTCAGCAGACGCATTTCTTGGATTCCCGACGGTATCGCGTGGACGTAGTCCCGCGGAGATACACGACCAATCAAATCTCCCGCAAAGTTGGCTCTCGACGGTTCTCGAACGATGAAGGATCGCGAGATGACGCACGTTTTAGGTACGTCTCGCGGAGCCCGCAAGAAAGCGAGTTTTCATCGAAAGTAGAGGAGGAACGTCATCGAGGAAAGAAACGTCGCGCGAAAGCGAGTTAAAAATATTTCCATAACGAAATCTAAACCTAGCGAATTAAGGGTGTTTAGCGCTCTCCCAGGGGTTTCCGATTACGTCGTCGTTCTTTGTCCGCGTCTCGGACTCGCGAAGCGAAACCTTCCCTTGCCAAGCCGCGAGGAGAACCAGGAACGTCCGTGTGATTTCGGTTTTCACGCGCTCGGTAGCCTACCGATAGCCTCTCCTCTTCTGCGATCGGTGACGTGTTCCCGTGGCGAATCGAGTCGGAGTCAAAGTCGCGGAGTCGAGTCGAGTCGAGTCGAGTCGACTCGGTCGTGTGTTTCAGGCTGGTTGCCGGCTGCCGCCGTGAATCAATACCCGCATTGCGCGTGCCACCTCTCTTTCTCTGTCCCTCGGTCTATCTCCTCTCTTGCTCTCTCTCTTCGACTCGACCATCCTCCTCCGTGCGTCTGTCTCTGTCTCGCGTGATATCATCTCTCCTTCCTCCGTTCTGCCCTTCTCTGTCCACTTTTCCACCCTCCTCCACGTGTTTTCCTCCTCCTGCTTTCTCCTTCGAGTCTTTCGCTCTTTCACCCCTTCTCCTACTCTCTCTCGCTTTTGCCGTTTCACCCTTCTGTTCGTGGAACGCGTAGTTTCGAGCCGGCAGAGCGTTCCACGGGGAGGGTTGGCGGCCGATAGCGGCCTCTACGAGTTGCACAACCCCCGCGTTATGCGAACAGGTCTAACAAACGAGCACGCGGTTCGAAATAATAATACCAATAGTAGCAATGACGTCTTTGTATACGTTTTTGCGACATACCGTTACCACTCACCTACTTTCTTATCGACGCAATTTTCTTTTCGTTTCCTCCCACTTTTACTTTTCTTTTTTTTTCATTTTTGCTTACTTCGAGGTATTCGTTACATTTATCGAAAGGCTTGGAAAATAGTTTTTGTTGAGTTTTCGACATCGTTGGTCTCGAACGCTTGATCCGCGATATCGTTCACTGGGAACTTTAAAGGATCTCGGGGGCGCAGACGATTCCGGATAGGGTCGCGATGAAAACAACCGCAAAGGTGGGAAGGTCGGTAAACTCGACGACTGCTCGCCGTGCCGGCTCGTGTCGCAGTTTCGCGTAGCCTCTTCGAGAAAGAATGTTTTCTAATAGGATGCAAGCGTAACGAGTGTCCGACTGCTCGTTGGGATTTTATTTCGGAAAATAAACCGAAGCTGCAACCCCAACCTCGGCGTCGTCCCTTGGCCCCATAAAATCTGCCCCGGAAATGAGATCGCGAAAGCTCTTTTCTTGGTACTGCTGATATTTATTCGGTTATTTCGGTTACGCGAACTGGATTATCCCTGTGTTTCGATGAAGTTACTTCAGTCGCGTGTACAAGTCGTTGGGGTTATCGTTACGTCAGTTTGTAATTCGAAAATCGTCGAGGAAAAATTGAAACTTTCTTGAAATATTCTATCAACCTTGCACTCGAATGCGGAACAAACATAGTTCTATCGCGATAGTTCCGCTCGATGATGTAAGAGACGAGTCAACGTGGCGGAATAGCAACGAAGACGCGAGTATTCGCGCATTTGTTCGCCTATCTTGTTCGCGTGGGAGGATTAGTTCGAGCGCGCGTGAACAGCCGATAATACAGCCGAAAGGATGTTTCGCGTTTACCGAATCGAGTTATCGTTCCTTCGAAAATTTTCAGAGGAAAACTAGCATCTTACCGTACATTATCATTATTATATATTTTCCCCGTTGCTTATCGTTAGGGTCGGTCGATCAGTTTTTCGGTGCGATCAAGCGATAAAGTTTGAGGAGAAAGGGCGGTTTACGGTTCAATGATGGCGTGTCCGTGCGAAGCGTAGGCATTTTCTTTTGAAGACGGCTTTTAAGGACGAGTACTCGCATCACGTGTACCGGTAAGTACGTTAACGTGAGAGAAACGGATTAATTTGCGAATGACCGATCGAAAGCGAAAGAGATGGCACGGCACGGAAACCTTATGGTTCTATCCTCGGTATAAGGAGACGTAAATCCATTTGGCTCTGGTGTTCGGTGCATAGCAACCCTTACGTTAGAAGACCAATAGATGACGAAGCTAACGGGGTTCAGATGACTTGACTTACGAAACCCTATCCGTGCTCTTTCGGTGCAACGCACCGTTTTTCTTTCGTTATGCCTGGCAATGAAGTCGTTACGGAATACAGGTCAGAGAATGCGTTCCACTTTTCGTCGAGCGTTTGCGATCCTCGATCTAAGACGTACGGTCGCAAAATTTGATTCCCTCCGTGCTGGGCTTCGCCTTCGTCCGCTTCTTTTGATCGTCGAAGCGTTCCTTCGATTCCAAAGTACGTGAACGCCACGGGTAGCGTCGAACGGAAGATCGATCGGTCGATAGATACCAAATTAGCGGAGCGCGTCTTCCCATGAACAATTTTAGCCAAGCTGGAAAGCTCGATCGGCCGTGCTGTACCCGCCACGTTGTTACACGTTCTTGATTGGCGGCAGATCGAGTGACGTCACTTGCACGCTTTGACAGACCGATCGAATGATTCGATTAAAATTCTCGCGGTACGTCTCCTCGATTTACCGACGTACGACGAAGGACGTGGTAAGGAGAACGGAGAACCGGAGGACGGAGCAGACCTTCTGCGATGCCAGCGAACGATCAAACTCGTCGCGGGACGATGACGTTGTTTGTTTTCATCGTCTCGCGCTCCGCGACGAACATGAATTCTCACCCCGTCAACGAGAGGGAATGCACCGTTTGGTTCCGCGTTGACGTCGATGAGGGGCAAATCTCGATTCTCCCGCGATACCGATACGATACGTCGCGAATAGCGATCGTGTTTCTTTTGAATATATTTTCTGATATTTCGGGATTCCTCCTCTTCTTTTGCTCTCGAACATTTCGATCGATTAATTCGATCTTCCGTGGGCGGATACGAGAAACGCGAGTTTCTCAAGACGATACGTGAACGCGGAGAAGTTGTGGTTGGTTTTATTTGGAACAAACGTCGCACGAGAACGTTATTTCTCTAAGGGATAAGGGAGGGTGCGGCGACGCGAGGCCGACCTTATAATACCCCGTGCGCGTGCGAAGGTTGATACTGCGTTGCACCATAAATAGGACGACGACGATTAATGGGTTGAAGTTAACCATTCGCGCTCGAACATAGAGCCGCAGTCGATAAGCAGGCCAGCGTAGTTTCTGAACAAATTTAGGTGCGTCGAGTACCGCGTCGTACGCGATATTTATAAGACATCGCGCACGCATACATTTACTTACCACCCACCCTCGCGGCCGTGCGCACACAAAGACGCGCGTATATACGTACAGAGCTCGGAAACAATTATTCTTGAAATACGCTCATCGGAGTTGTTCGTGTCGACGGAAAGTCGTTGAAAAGTTCTCGCACTCGCGGAAAGTTGGCGCTTCCGCGAGCAGAATTTTTCATCTTTTCTTTCCTCCAAGTTTTTCGATTACTTTATCTTACGAAAAGCGAAATGGTTGAAAGAATAGAGAACGCTTTATTCGCGGGTACGAAGAACGATCAAAGACGCGAAACGCGTACAGCGTCATTTTTGTTTGCCTCGAATACCAGAAACGCGATGAAATTTCAGCTCGTGAGACCAGAAGCAAAACTCGGCAAAAGTCATCCTAGGGTTAAACGCCGAGAAACGCAAAGCATCCGGTGTTTGGATAAAACGTCGACGGACATCCTGTATTTTCCTCTCGTACGTTTCAACCTCCGACCTTTCGAGCCGTAGATCAACGACGAAAATTGGCCGCGTTCGCGTTCGGGTCTCGCGTTAGTTTTCGCTTTCGGCTTCGAAACGTTGTCTGTTCGTTAGCGAGTGCAGCAGGATGCACGATTATTAAAGCTGATAACGAGGCGGCCTCGACACGTTGTCGAATATAACACCCGTTCGCCCCCAATTATTTCTTTCCGACGATGGACTCTCCGTTCTCGTTAGGAACGTTTAGGCTCTCGGTCTTTGATTCGCGACGAAGGATCCTAGTAGCATCTGTCGAATAAACGCGTGGAACGGCGTTTAAAATATCGGGCCAAGGTTTCAGTGGGTCCGATGGTTTCGATACTTTGTTTTTGATCGACGAGCGATCGTTGAAAATATCGCGTAGGATACTTTGGATATTGTCCAGAGTGGGAAATTGGCGCAACGATAACCGGGAACGGGATACGGGAACGAGGACACCGAAAGATCGTCGCGATCGCGACGACGAGAGAACCTTGTAATTATTGCGAGAAACTTTCCATCGGTCTCCGAGGGATCCAGTTTCCCTCGTAGACTTTTCACCCTTAAATCCCGCGACACCCACGCACCTGCGAGTCGTGGAGTAGCAGCGATCGATCGGTATGCGAGCAGGAAAACGAGTAGGAAAATTACGGGGATAAGTATACGAAAGTAAAATAATAATCGTAGTTTTTGCAAAGAGTTTCGAGCCTTGGACGGTCTCCGAGTAGTCCCTCTCGGGATACGAGTGTAGCGATACCTATTCGTCGCGGGGAGAAGGCGCGGGTGTCATGTGGGTATCTCTCGCGATCTACGCGGCCGTTACCGAATACGATAGATGAGAGACGGGGCGAGAAGGGGCGCTGTTTGCTCGCAAAGGGTGGATCGAGCGCGTGGCGGAGAAGCGCGGAGGGTGGCCGGGGCGGGTAGGCAGTCCAGGAGAGTTCGACGTCCCACATTTTCTTCAACCCCTGCCAACAGCAAGTCCACCAGCACCAGCTACGACTCCTCTTTCATCTCTTCGTTCTCTCCGCTCTTCCCGTCGCTTCGTCCATCCCTTCTATCGAACCACAACGACACTGTCGCGGCCAAGCCATCCCTCCCGACATCCCTCGAGGCTCTCCTCCAGCCTCGACAACGTTTCACGATCCCATCAGCGAACGAAGGTCTACCAGCACGCTGGAGACCCGACGCGACGATGAGGCACACCTCGTTGCACTTATTATCTCCTCGAGGCGGAATAGGAGTGGAAACGACCAAGACGATGAACCGTGGGGTCGAGGGAGCGTAAACGCGATCACGTTCGCGAAAGGGCGACGGAGATCGAGTGTGATCGAAAGGGGGTTCGAAAGGTCGCTGCCAGTGTCTACACCGACGTCCACACTGCCTCTGAAAACGATGAGAGTTTCGGTAGGATAAATCCCACGTCGGCATGGTTCCGTCGATGCTTCGCGCGTGGAATTCCTTCTCTCGTAATTTCGGATCGATGCACGTCGACTCGTGTATTTTCAATAGTCACCGATTCGTTTAGCGACAATCGTTTTTCCTGTTTCTCGGGCTTTATTAAGGTTGCGAAACAGCATCAACGTTACACTCGACTGCAAACGATTTTAACGCTCGTTTGTTGTACCGAGTATCTACGCCCTCGTTCGGAAACTCGGTTTTAGTAGTTCCGCGCGAACGGTCACCCGAGTTCAACTCCAACCGTAATCGCGGGAACACCTGTTCGTATATAGATACAGTATACGGGATATCCAACAGTTTCATACCCCGCAAGTAAATTACTATTATTACCATTAGGACGACAACGCGCGAGTGATTCTCTCTGGAGTCGTAAGCTACACCAATGTTGAAATTTGTTCGCCGTTTTGAAAACTCTGTTTAGAAAACGAAGAGAAAAGACGACGGGTTACGGTGCATCGAGTGCATCCTCGTGGTCACGTTGTCAAAGTGCACGCGTACTTGGGATCGATTTTTCCCGCTTCCCTTCCCGTTGCTGCGCCTCCGCGCTTTTGTCCCTTTTTATCCCACTTTCGTGAAAATACTCGCGAATCGAGCGTGCACGGGCCGCGGCCGGTGCGGGCGGACAGAGGAGAATGGTTTCGCCGTTTTTCCCCGGCTAGTCAGCCTCGTTTTCGAGCTTTGTGCACGAAAATGTGCAGGGACCGTGGTAATTAAGGTAATCGGGGTAATAATTTTTTAGCAAGAGCGACCTCGAGCGGTATATTTAGCGCGACCGATTGTTGCAACGATAGCGACGGACGACGATTCTCCTTTCGATTGTCGCGGTTCGATTGTACGGAAACTCGAAGGTTCGACGTATCCGGACCCGATAGCGCGAGCGTTGCGACTGCAGCTTCCCTTCTTCGGTAGATTTCCGATTACGCTACGTTACCCTGTTCGTGCATCAACTTAAGGCTAACGGCGACCCAGCGGAATCCAATATTGGGTTATGGTGGTTCCAGGCAGGCCCGGCAGCTAGGCGGGCAGGTAACGAGAGCAGGTTCGAAACCTGGGCAAATAGCCATTAGTAATCGATACTCGCGTAAACAGAGGCCTGCCGCGGTCCAAGACGAACCAATTAATTTCCCGTTTAGTTCGCGTCCTAGTCGGAGTCGCGCGTTCGCAAATGTTTACGTGCGATTTCGTTCCTCGATCGTCGCGCAAAAATGTTTACTCGATGGGTCGCGAGGAGACGCGACGCGCGACGGAGCTAATACGGTAGTTCTAAACTCGAGGAATGTAAGCACGCAGGTTCGCCGAGGAAAAACATTTAACGACTCGATCGTTTGCCTGCTACACTTCGATTCTCGTTGCGTGTAACGCGAAGAATATTCTTGATCTGAAATATAAGTTGATCTCGAATGGGAGCCTTTCTTTGCGATTCAGCGATTGTTCTCCCGATGCTTAGATAAAGTGCGTAAATAGGTTTGTTTGAAAGAGACTATAAGAACGTTTGTTCATCTCGCGTGGTTGGTGCTACGATGGCCATCGTTAAAATCGACGATTATTTCCCGGCGGATTTTGGAGCGATTTCCAGCTGGCGTGGTAGCGAGGACGCGGAAGGAAGAAACGAAGACGACAACGCGGCGGAAGAAGGCGGAGACTTGCGGGTGAGCGGCAGGGAGAACGATATCGCGAATAGAAAAGCCTCGGCAACGAAGACAGCGGCAAATGGCCCGGCGTTCGACCTGCAGGTGCAGAAAACTTGACCGAGTTTCCGAGGCGCACGCGGTGCAGGGTGACCCAGATTTCATCCTCTCTCTCCGTTTCCGTCGCTCGAACGTTCCCCCTTGCTCGCAACTCCTGTGCGTATGGAAACCCCATGTTCGCGTCGAGCGCGGTCGACGAGCCACGACCCTCGCGTAACCTACAAACCCCCATGTACACCGGTGCGCGGTGTCCCGACCTACGAGGGTCAATTTAGGTATATTCGTTCCACCAGTCCCGTAATTCCAGCGAACCACCCTCGAAGGTTATTTTCTCGACTCTCGTTAATCGACACTCCGCGAGACATCTCGTTTCAATTACTCTTCTGTTCGAGTCTTGCTCCTGAATTTTCCTTACCCCGAGTTTCATCTTCGCGGAAACTTCGATTGGACGAGAGGGGGTATGCGAGAGCTTCTTGCGTGAGTACGCGACGCAATCAAGGTGTTACGCGAAACTCGTCGACGAGACGCGCTTTCTATTTTTTCACCAGAGGCGTTTTCCCAAGCGCGTTGCTCGCGAGAACGTCATAGTTGATTATGGTTATAAATAGAGCGTATTTATGTTGCCTTTAGCAAACGGTGGAAAAACAGATCGATGGACACCGACGGTCTCTCGGTTTCCCTCCGATATCACCGGGAATGATAACATCGATCGTCGTCCAGCTGACGTCACGCGCGCACGGTAAAAGCGCGTAAATCAGCCGGCCGCTCGTATTTCATCTCGACGGACCTGTTTTCCGGGGATTCTCGCGTCCCACGTCCTATGTCCTCCGAAGATGCGCGCGCTAGCGGATAGTCTCACGCCTGATCACCGTCTGCGTCCGAGGAAATAGAGCGCGGAAATTGTCGTTTATAAAAAATTGTACGGAGCAAAGTTTCTCGCGCGTATCCGAGGGGAACGCGTCACGTCAAGTTCAAACTCCGTCGGGCGGTCGATGTTAACGCTCTCGTAAACCGCGACGAATTTGATTAAAACTTCTCACCGACAACGACACGTATGCTTGCGCCGCGGCCGGCGTGGCGGAGCGATTGCACCCCTATCCGTAATCGTGGGGAACGTAGTCGCCACGAAAAATCCGTCCGAGGATTCGCTTATCGCTTCTCGATTTTCACGCGACATTCGATTAAAACGAAAGCTTTGCGACAATTGCTGGCCATAAGTTGCGTTTACGAAATACGTTTTCGAGTTACGGGATAATCGTTTCAAGAGCGACAACGCGACGCGACGTTGGCGCGTTGCGGCGTTTCCGAGTTCGAAAGGACGTTTGCTCGATTTGTCCGATTCTTGGAAAGGAACGTTCCAAGAACGCCGTCTTGGCGAGAATTTAACGGGACCATTCCGATATCGCCGAAACGGAAATGTCATGCGAAAACGTTGCGTGGGCCGCCAACAGAGGTGATTACGATGCGTCACCAAGATCCAGACGCGCCGTTACAACGACACTCGAGATTTATTTCGAGGCCAGCGGCGACGTCGCGCGGTCGTCGTGGCGCATTTTTCTCGGTAAAAAGGCGTCAGCGATCCTCCCCGTCGGAATACGTTCGGTTGCGAGCTGATCCTTCGGCGAACGCGACGAAATTGCAAGCTCAAGGTTTCCCGCTCGAGGAAAGACCTATCCGAAAGACGGATCGGATATTTTCCTTCGCCTAAATCAAGGGTATTTTACTTCCAATTCGAGAAGGATCGTAAATCTTCTCTATTTCTCTCGTGTAATCGCGAGATTCGAAGCACGGTTGGCTCGGTGGTGATAATTGGAGTTGTTCTGGTGTCGAAGCGAGCAGGTTGCACCGAACGAGAAAAGATTCAGGTGGTTTTTAGTACCTGTCGGGCATCGATCCCCTCCCCGTTGGGACTTTCGGGAAGTTTAATCGATGGCGGGACGACTCGGCGCGAATTCGGCCAGGAACGACGAAAAAGAAATAATAGAACGTGCTGGAACAAAAGAGAGAAAAGCACGGACGTATCGATTTTATCGCGTTCGCGTGCACCGAGGATATCGTATCGTCTCGGTCGCGGGCAAGTCGTGCGTACCGCGAACGGTAATTTGCCAAACGATTCGAATAGAACCGAAGGGAACTCCGCGAGACATACATGGCCCGTCGTCCGACACGAATACCCGCGGCTGTATATCTCGGACCCGTTGGAACCCCAACGTCGTTTCCTCGTACCCAGACGGTGGTCTCAAAAACTAAACGCAACGATGAAAAATCGAGGAGTCGCTGATTACTGCGGGATGAATGAACTTTGGCCAAACGTTGAAATTACGATATCGCGAACAGAAATGCATTTTTTAAAGAAATGCAGCTTATGTTGTATAAATAAGTCGGTGGCCGAGGGAATCATCCGCAGGTGGGTCGCGAAGTGGGAGTGCGAGACAAATACAAGTCGCGAACTCGATCGGATCCCGCACGTTTGGCGCGGCGACTGGATCTCCAAAATGTTCTCCGAACTCTTTCGCAAGAAGAGGATCTTGCTGGAGAAGCGATCGACATGCCGACAATTGGCGATCTCGCGAAACGTTCCGGCTCCCGAGACGAGTCAGCGACGCACTCGAGTAGTAGCGTAACGTAAGGTAACGCGATCGGCTGCGAGGAAGAAGGAAGCGGAAAGCAACGCGGCCGGGTACCGGGTAGGGGGTTAGCGAGGGTAAATACGGAGGGCGATGGCAAACGACGGAGCGAGAGAAACGATGGCTAGAGAGAGAAAGGGGTGGACGTAGAGGGAGTCGGAGGGTCGTACGTATCGCATCAGGGTGTATGCACCGAAGAGGGGTAGGCCGCGGCGGGGGTCACGGAGTGCGCTGACCTACTGTTCCACATTCGTCGTGCACAGCAGCCTTTCCGAACTTCGTCGCGGAGCGAACCCAGAAACCCAGAACGCTGTCCCCCGCACCCTCCAACGCCTCTACCCTTTCGCACTCCGTCTCTCTCGCTTCTATCCCCTCTTTCCTGTCCCTCCTGCCGTCTCGCGGATTTCAAGCTGAATCCTTTATATCATGGAATTGTGCGGAACGACGCGACGCAGCCTTTCGGTCGCATCGCATCGTATCGAATCGCATAGCATCGCGTCGCGATGCCTATGATTTTCTTCGTTTTTCCCGTTTTCCAAGTACACGTATGCGGAGGCAACGCGCTCCAGTTAATCGTACAGCGATCGAAAAGAGGACGATTCTTGGTCCAAAATAGACAACGCTGACGCGCAACGTTTGTTCCTACTGTCGTTGGTATCGCGTTCTATCGTATCGTAAACATCGGGCCGAATCTTGTTAATTTTATAGTTTTTATTTCGCGAATGCATGGACCGGGCACGATAGCTTAATTACGCGAAACGCTACGGGGAAGACTATATTGCTCGCGGCGGTAGATTCTATTCTACGCGAGGTAATTTGGTTAACGAGATGGATAGATGCGCCTAGCGATGAATAGATAGCGGCCTACTTGGGACGATTTTCAACGGAGGGGTCCGCCGGTGCGTGTACTTTGTTCATTGGCCCGATTGCCCGTTAAGCTCTGCCTCGTTTGTTTCCAATCTGCCGGTAATCCGTATCACCGAAGTCGAATTACGATTCATTGCGTCCATTAAAACCATTGTCTCGTAATCGTCGTTCCATCATGTATTCTTACGTGGTGAATATTACACACCTCTAGCGTCCACGAGCCGCGAACAAGTTATTTATGTTGATCGATCGATCAAAAAAAGGGGTGTAATTTCTGTAAATAGATGTACGTAGTAGCGTCGGACACTATTCGATGTCCCTGAGGATTTTCTATTAGCCGAAAACCCGTGCGAGTGTACATTCCTCGATCGAAACGAAGAAGGCGGTGATCGGGAGTAAAGAGTCGTTTAGCGAGGAGACTCGGCCGTTACTTCGTTTCGTTTGCGAGGGTAATTAACGCCCCTCGCGCGCAGGGATCGTTGAACCGAGATCGTTCGTCGTGCGATCGCGTACTCCTTATTCTTGTGTTCGATCGAGAAAATGTTAACGCTCGAATCCTTCCGGTCCGATTTGCAGAGATTCGAGAGATTACGCTCGGGGAATGGGGGTGGGTATGGGAACGGGAACGGGAGCGGAAACGGGAAGGACTCGAAAACGACGCTTTTCCATGAATTATTCTAAAGTTGGAGAGGGTGGACGGGGCGCCGGGACTGCGTGGAACGTTCGTGCACCTCGAAAGCTCATTTCCCACCCCGTCGGTGAACGTTATAGCGCATGCCTGGTCGCCGTCGGCAGTATCGGTTCGACGAACACCAGCGAGACCGAAAGCTCACTTACGGTCACGAATTCTTACGCACACCGGGCACAGGCCAGCGTGCGTCCCGACACCTGGTGTTTCGACCAGGTAAGTGCTTCGATATGGATGAAAACTGGCTTTGAAAATACGCGCGTTAACAACGTTCCACCCAGGGAAAACGGAAACATCGAACCTTTGTCGAATACTCGTTATAATAAGGAAATAAAAACGAAGCGAGAAGGAATTGCTAGAAAAGGACTACGATCGGACAATAGCAAAGACGTTTTATTCGGCTCGAGACGAAGAAGGATCCTTATCGATCGACGCGGGAACGTTCGAATCAAAGATTCGGAAGCGAGACATTATTTGCGGAAAACGATAGTGTCCCTCGGATCTTCGAAGTTCCTCGGATGTTTGAATCGAAACCCTGTTGGAACGCGACGCGCGAAGCGACGAGTAACGCGATGGACTAATAGGCGTCGGACACGTTGCGCGGGAACTATAAGCGAGAAGTAGTTTGCAAAGTTTGGGCGGTGCCAGCTTTGACGTCGACGACAGAAAGTCTAGCTCGTAACCGATAACGACAACAGAAAAACCCTCGCGCAATTAACCTTTCCGCGAACAGTTAGGATCGGAGAGTCCGAGTCCTGTTGACTCGCGTTGCGCACCTGTGCACCTGAATTCGAGGGTGCGATGCAGGAGAGAAGAGCACGCGACCGCAGAGATGGCGCGATCTCTTCGGACCGTGAAAAATCGAGGCTGTTACTGCGGGCTGGAAAATTAACCGGAACGAGCAACAGGAGGAAAGAGAAAAAACGGAGAAGAAATCCCGAGAGAAAGGGAGAATCGCGGGATCCCGAGACGGAAGAGCAAATTCGCGGGAAACGACGAGAAGAAGCGCTTGCGAGACGCGCACACGCTTACATTCATGGTTAAAAGAGTAATTCCAATTTTGGGAAAACGTTCTTAAGAGTGGCACCCGTTTTTCTCTAATCGTAGTCCTCGGATCCCCGGGGATTCCCGAACGCATCGGTAATGGTGGGCAATGGGCCTTTGGAAGAAGCGAGCAACTCGTTTCGCGGAATAATAAAATGCTCGTAACGATATCTTATCCTTGTTAAGGGATTAAGTACACGTAGGAGGATACGTAAACATTTTGATTTATTTTCATTGGTTTCTTAACATTCATTTCATTCTAGGCAAATAAGAAACTACGTAACGCATCCGGTGAAGCGGTTGGTAGAAGAAAAAAGTAGAAAATTGTTTGTATTTTGCGTAGGTTCCACTGCAAACGGGACTAGACATTGAATCTATGGCGATAAAAATTGATATCGTTGCGTGGTTGGGCTAATTTTATTAGCTACAGGCGACATAAATATTGGAAGAATTTACTTCCGACTAGAAAATATTAATTTTGGCCAGGATTTATCGAAAATTTGCTCGTGTGCGTCACCCTGTGCCCGATGTGCGCCGGTCCTGAGGTTGTAGGTGCGAGCGAGAGGAACGTATCGCGCCGAGGGAGAAAAGACGAAGCGCGTTGGGGTTGCGGGAGAAGGACAGATAACGATAAGGGTAGTGGTGTCAGGGTGGAATAGACAAAGAGAGGGTGAAGTCAGATTCGGAATGGTGGGGAGTGGCGTGTGCGAGTGGTGGTGGAAGAGCGAGAGAGCGTAGTCGAGCGACCGTCCCGCTGTGGCCACGAGCTCCGACGCTCGGGGAACGTAGGTAGTGCGTGAACTTCCGGCCGAGTGAAACGGACAAGAGAGAAACGGGGAACGGAGAAGAAAGGGCTTATACGAGATTCCCTCGGAGAGACTCCCGGAGAACCTCCCTTGGCTTGGTCGGACTTTCTCTTCGGGATCGCGCATCGTTGTCTTCGGAGTCGCGAAGTGTGTTGAATCGACGGAGACGCGAAATCGCGAACGCGAGAACACGCAGACGGCGACGAGTGCGTACGCAATCGTTAGTTTGGTGAAAAACGCGAGTGGCTACGGGTGCAGAGGGGTCGTGTGCGAGGTGCTGGTGAAAGAAGGGTTCTCGTGGTCGCCGCTCGATCGCCCTCGGAAACGCTGAGGGACGCGAGTGCGTTTGTTATGCGACCGTGGTACGGTGGCGGTTGACGGCGGCGGCGGCGACGAGGACGAGGACAAGGAACAGGAACAGGAACACGGACAGGACTGGGAAGAGGAACGGGAACGGGAACGGGAACGGGAACGGGAGAGCGAGTCGAAGCAGCGGCCGTCGCGGAGGACGTGGACGCGAACGAGGAGGTGGAGGAGGAGGCGGAGGAGGCGGCGGAGGTGGAAGAGGAACAGGTGCGGGAACGGGTGCGGGTGCGGGTACGGGTACGGGCACGGGTACGGGCACGGGTACGGGTACGGGTGCGGAAGCAAGGGCCGTGGAGAGAAAGGAATCCTCGTTGCGAGAGGAATCGGGAACAGTGCGTTCTGGTGTGTTGCCGCAAGGGAGGAGGGGAGGGAGGTTCGAAAGGGAGGAAAGACGACGACGTCGACGACGAGGAGGAGGAGGAAGGAGCGGAAGAGAGGTGCTGGAGGAAGACGAGGAAGAAGAAAAGGAAGACAGTGGTTTGCGTGCGTGTTCTGGCTTGTCCCGTCGCCGGGAATCGGGTTCGGGATTTGGATCGCTCGTGGGATATCGGGATCGGGAGAGTTTTAGAGTTTAGAAGAGAGAGGAACACACAGCCCCCCTCTCTGTTCTCTCCCTCCCTCTCCCCAGTCTCTTCGAGTTTTCGCGAGTGATCGTTTTTGCGCGAACGGTGCGTGCGAGCCAAGACGGAAGAAGAAACGCGATAACGGGACGTTAGAGGCGGTCGGAGAAGGAAGAGGCCAAAAGGAAAGGAAACAAACGAGGATACCCGAGGAAAAGCGGTGGTATGTGGTGATAACATTTTTTTTTTTTTCTTTTTTTCCCCCGTTCGCTTGAAAGCGGGAAACGGTCCCCACTGTGTTACGTCGAGGACGACGGAGCGTTTTTCATCGCGTGTGGTGTGATTAATCTTAAAGTGGTGCCTCAGCACGAAGAGGGAATCGCCAGCAGGGCAGAGGCTCGAACGCATGTAGGAACATGGCCGCAACCAGCCCCTGCCTCCCTCTAGAGGTGAGTTGACCGAAACCGAAGCGAAGCGAAGCCAAGCGGCGCGCCGCGACTCCGATTCCGTTTCTTCGCACGAGCTAATTCCCATCGCGAAGCCTCGACTCGTTATTCCAAAGATACTCGACCCGTCTTCGATTCTTCTTCGATCGCGGACACTGACCGTTGCGCCGCGCGTCTCTACAACTCTTTCTAATCTCGTTCGCGACCTATGCTCGGTTCATCCGGCACGGTTTCATTCTCGCGTGGTGGTTTTCGTTCGCATCGCGTTCGTTATCGACTCTATCGAACCGTTAATTACCGCCTACGAGATCGACCGAGTACGACGAGGAAGCCGGACGTCGTCGTCGTCGAGGAAATTCGGCGAGTCGGCGTAGCCTCGACCTCCTTCGCTCGTTTCTACTTTTCCTTAGCCGTAGTGCGGACAAAACTACCGACCGATTCTACTCGATTCGACTCGACTCTGTCACCTACACGTAGCTCGCGGTCCGCTCGAAAATCGTACATGCGTCACCCAGGATTGATGCCACGCAACGAAGCCTCGTTAGGCAGTTATAGAGTTAAACGGTTGATTCGGTAATAGAGGGATCGACCTCGAACCTCACCGAACGCTCTCGGTATCGTCACAAACTAGTCACTCTCGATGGGAGGATTTACGCACGCTGCCGTTCCCGATTCCGACCAGTGCGGATTCTACAACGTGGTCGAAATAATGGGAGACTATATAGGAATAATTCTGTTGATCGAGCTCGATTTTGTTAAGACCCCTTCGGATGCGGGAGACGGTACGTAGCATCGATCCGGTATCGCGTCAGTTTATTTTATTTTATTACCGAAACAAGAGTTTATTTCGATGCGTTGGCGGATCATTCGTCGCATCGAATAAGTGGCCGAATCTGCGGAGACGTTGGGGACGTTCCCATGAGAGCGAAACGAAATTTACAGGTTTGTTTTTCTTCTTTTATCCAGCTCGATTCCTGATCGGGCTTGTTTAAGTTAACGCGAGTAAATTAACGAGACGAGATCCCATTTCCGTGTATGCGGATTAGGAGGTGTTTCGATAAGATGTTTCGCGTCGAGCCAAGTTTGGTAGGAAAAAATATTATTCTATATGCTCGACTTATATTGTATCGTAGCGTAGAATCGCCGGCCTTCGGTCGAACAACGAAGCATCCTGTATATCACGCTGGCCCCGTTTATTTTGCCGTTCCTATCGGGCTTTCATCGCGTCACTTATCAGCCTCTGCTGTCTGTTCGTGTTCGCGAATGCAGCGGAACCGAGTGGTTAAAGAGAACGGGCCGCGATCCCCCCGGGGGATGCATAAAAGTTACGACCAAGTCTTTCGAGTGACGTTTCGTCACGACTCCTCGCGTTGCTTTGTACCCTGCTGCGCCTCTCCCGACTATCCCTTCGTTAAAAAACTGTCAAAGGGACGAGGGCATTTCCCGAAGAGTCCTCGACTCTCGCCGACAGGCCGTTCCGTTTTACCGGTTCAACCGCGTCGACTAAATGCTGACGGATCTAGCGGATCGAAACTTTTAACGGTCTCGAAGCATTCGCTATTCGTTGCGTTACCGGTTAACCGGTAGATCAACGTTATCGATCTTTACTCGAGTTCGACATACGTATTCGAACGATCTTTGCCGCTTCTCTAGATTGGGCTAATTTTTCGAAAATACCAACAATTTTCCAAGGGCGTTTTCCTAGAGCATCGCGAATAGCGTCGGATCGGAGCAAACGTCAGCGACGGCGTACAATTCTAGCTGGCTCTTCGGGGCGATATTAAAATAATTGGATAAAAAGTGGGTTAAAGTTTTTATCGAGTTAGCCAGCATTATCGAGCCACGGAGGAGGCGTACTTAAACAGCGAACGGTTTGCGGCGTCTGCCTATCGTGGAACAAAAATAACGATACGAGCACGAGTATCGAAGCTTGTCGAATATCGTTCGGCGAGGATGGAAACATTCCGCGAGCGACGCCACGCTTCGATTAATAAAGAACAATTCGCAACACGCGCATTTTTATTTCGTAACTATAGAAATCTGCACAACTCTAAAATAGCTAGACGACTACCTTTAGTTGATACGTTTTTATCGAACAAAACAGCGACTAGCACCTTGTTAACCTCATTCGTTGATGAAACGTGGTCGTCTTTGCCGAAGATTCGAATGCACAGTAGATACGGCCGACCATGGTCAGACAAGGAGCAAGTACTTCTCTTTCGAATATTTGTGTGCCCGTTGATAAGTATGGCTAATCGCTTTAAGGGATAAAATGGAATAAAACGAGGTTGGTGTTTCCGTTACTGTTATTCACGTTCACCAGCTGTCCAGTTTCGGATTAATTAAGAACGTCGCGACGTTAATTTCGGCGGCGGCATTTTTCTCCGACCGAGCACGGCAACTCGTAAATAGGAAGGGCGTCCACTTCGAATTCCCGTTGTCGCGAGCGTAATTTGCCGTGACATGGAGTGGTCCGCATTGGAAATTTATTTTATACCGGGCGATTTATCGCTTTCATTAAAACGCCGCGCCGGCCGATCGCGAGCACTGGTCCACGGTCGCGCACGCCTCACCTATACCTATACCCCGCAACCCTCATTCTTCTGCGAGTCGTTCGAGATTCGTCCAAAATAAAGGTCGACGACCTAAATCGAATCGAATCGTATCGTATCGTTTCGTTTCGTTTCGTTTCGTTTCGTTTCCTTCTCCAAGAATCGTCTATTATTCGAAATTGTCCTCAGCGTCGTTTCAGTTTCCTTCGATTTGAAATCGGTATCCCATTCGATACGTTTGCGGCACAGTTCTCCCTCCAAGGCTTCGTCGAAACAATCACGATGTTTCGTCGAGTCCACCGAGAAAAGATTCCCAAACGTAACTTTTACGTTTGACCCGTTAAATATCAAACTAAAACTTTAATATCAATAAAAAAACTGTTTTGCTCGATCTCCTAGAAATGGGTCACCGGTCGGTGCTTACTAGGTTAAACGCGCTTCTGCGCAGTGACGGTACTTGAAATACTAAAGCCATTGACATATGGTTTCGAGGGCATACGGTTCATAGTTTTCGAGATTTTTCGATCTGGACTTGATTCGGGATACTCGCGATTGGTTCTCGTTGCTTCGCGAATATTCTACCAATCGTTTCTCGATATTGTTGTAACACGTGCCTTTTTCTCGTTGGAACGATCAATTCTAGAGAAAAAAAAAATTAATTTTAATTCGATATGGTCGCGAATATGGTCTGAATCGACGACCGAGACGCGCAGGGATCAATTCTGAAATCAGAACTCTGGCGGCTGGATCTCGAAGGCAGCTATTCCCCGAAGATTCGTCGACGATCGCGAAAAGGAGGTCGACGATCCCCCGGTACGAGTGTCCTCGCGAACAGTTAATTTATTAGAGATCCGCGGGGCAGGTGTGTCACGTGAGAGCCAGACGTTACGTAACTGCCAATTAAATAATGGCTCGAAGCGTGCCGGCCGGTCGTTTCGTCGTTCGCTCGGCTAATCGCGTCCCTCGTGTATCCAGTCATTCGGTTCGATCGATCGACCCTTTACTCTCGAGTTGGATGATCGTGATCCGATATGGATGAACCACAACCGCGAAATCGTTTGTACGATTTTTTCATTTTCCGATTCCTAAAATATGCAAATTTTTTACGAACTCTGACCGTCGATCTTCTCTCGTTCGGTACACAGTCCTCGATTCCTTGATTCCTCGAGTCAGTTCTCTCCCGAGGCTACGGGAGCTTGGAATTACGAGGAATTTATCGTACCATCTAGCGGAGCGGGGACAGCGGATACATGCCAATGCCAATGCAACGAGCTCTCGTATACGCGACTCCTGTATCGTATCCCACTGTCCATATTTCCAAAGATCGACGCGAGCAGAAATGGCGAGTAACGTAGAGACGGTAGGTATCCAATGCCGCAAGGTTGTTACGTTCGGTTGTATCGCTACCGTCCACGTCTACTTTGTAAACATCCATCTCATTCGTGGAGGGTTGATCGCGTCCTGTTTAGCTCGACCATGTTTTATTCCGAACGTTGCGAGGAGGAATGACGAAGGAAAGAGGAGGCGCGGCGAAGGTTTCCGGTGCCAAAAAGAAACAATTTTCGCAAGTGGAACTTGCTTGGATATCTTTGTCGCAGAGGAAAAAACGTCCTCGTCGAGGGTGCGGCGTATTCCAGCCGAAAAAGAAAGCTCGGCCACTCGTCGACCCAAAAATTGTGCTGAATCTTTCGAGGGAAAGAGGACAGACCCCGTGGCGCGTCACCCTCTTTCTCTTCGCCACTCTGCCGACGCCGATGTCTCGGATCGTGAAAACCAGAGAAATTGGGTCGAAATTCTAACGGAAGCGTTCGTCGACTCGTATCACGCCGATTGTCGGGGCTGATTGCACTCCAACCGAGTTTCTCCGCGGGGGTTGGTAAGCGTGACAAAGTCGGTGTCGCGGCACGTGTAGGCTGCGAGACTCGAACTCGCAGTTGGCAGAACTGGCTCTAACGGCCGCAGGCTAGGACGGAAAGCAGAGACGTCGCTGATGTGGAACCGTGGACGAAACTGGGGGTGTTGGGGGCGGAAGAGGGTCGACCGAACGGTCGAGGAGGGGCCGAAAGGGCGGCATGAATGAACGATCGATAGATATATAGGTACTCGCTGCTAGGTATTCACTTTCTCGTGTATTTTCTCCGGAGACGCGATATTTCTTCCATCCAAAGTATACCGATTATCCCTCTCCGAACGCGTTTTTCCTCGTCACCGGCTCCTGTTGCGGTTCGCTTTTACCGCTGAGCGAGCTGTCCGATTCATCCAACACTTTATTTTACTTTTCGCAGTAGCATCGTACGTTTCGCGATTCGCGACTGCTCTTCGCTCTTGCTTGTAAATAGAATAGCAACGAAAGGCTTCTTAAACGCACTCCGCCGCGGCGGGTGGACGTTTATTCTCATAAAAACCGCATCCACCTAGAAATACCAACTTGGACCCGGCTCGAATAACGAACCAACGTACATTGCGTGCGTGGGTGTCTGTGTTTTTCAACTACACCACTTTCGCAACCAACGATCGTACATAGTACTCGTAGAATGATAACTGAACCGAACGGAAAACTTTGAAATGTCTCTGAGAGAGAAAGTAAAAAGGACTTGTACGTAGGACGGTGCGTGGAGAAGAAGACGGGTCCGTTTCTCGATGACCAATCGTGCTGAAATGCTCGGTGGATTCGTGGCGTGGGTGGAAGAGAGGATCCCGCGAATGTGTGCGTACATTACCAGCGCTCGCGTATACGTGCGTGAATACACTGCGCATACGTCGACTGCGTATTCCTGCTCGTCTAACTCTCCTGACCTCCCCTCTCTCCTCTCTCTTCTCTCTTTCTTCCCAACCACCCTGCGGCCTCCTCCCTGCTTCCCTCTATCTTCTACTCGTACTACTTGGCAAATGTTGGAGACGTCGAGTCGCCCCGGTTGACCTTACTATTGACAAGGGCGCCTTCCCTGATTTATTAAGCTTCGGGCGACGTAAGGAAATGAGATTCGCGTCGGCCGATATAAATATTCTGATACCCGAGAACCAGAAATGGGCGAGAAGCTCTTTCAACTCTTTCGAATACCTCGCAATTCGATCTCTAGATGTTCCTAAGCGCGTTGATTACTTTTTTAAGCGAACTTCCGTGGACTGTATCGCGGGTCGAATAGAAGAGAATAGAGAATAGTCCTAGAGGGACTCGCGTTAGATAGAAATCGTGTAACGAAATGTATTCTACGCGAGAAAGTTTCTCTCCGATGCGGTGTTCCGAAGGTTGTCGTCGTCCTACGAGTCCAAGTTTGAAACCGCGTCATCGCGAAAAAGTTGGAGAACCAATAAGCAGACGTACAGTTGACCCCAGCGGACGGTAACTGGTCGCGTGGTACGATTGCATACGATTGCAGTGGAAACTTTAAACGAGGCTAATTTATCGTGGCACGCCGCGATCGCGTTAGTTTTCATGGGCGTTTGGGAACGCGAATTCGAAAAGCGAGAGGTTCTCACGGCAAACGAAAAATTAGCAGAAAAATGATCCATTCCAAGGTAGAGCGTTAGGTATCCAAGGTGAGAGATATTTCGCGATACAAGAAAATGCTGACTCGGTTGGTGAGCGCGTAACGCGCAACGAAGCTTGATAATAGACGTAGAAGGGTGCGTAGATTCGCGTTATCGCCAGAGCCATCGTTGCCGTTGGTAAACGTGCCACGTCGAATAACGTTTTTCATTCGCTAGCATGCAGTCGGCTCCATGGATTGCGTAGGAGGGCCAACCACGTCGGTCCTGTAATGTTATAGGTCAAGGATCCGAGTGGGGTCGCGTCGCGTCGGGTCGCGCGTACGTGTCCGGTTTCGGGAATGATGACGACACGCGACGGCGTTGCGTTGCATTGCGTTCCGTATCGACTATACGGGCTTGCTCATGGAAACTGACACGAGAGGTGGGTTCCTTTCGATGAATCGGTGGACCGTCGAAGGTCGAACGCGAACCGTATCGTTCGCGGTAGAATGTTATAGTTCAAGGATTCCCTGTATCTACGAATCGAGTAGCGCCGCCATTTGTTTAGCCACGACCCGGAGTACGGGAAAATTTATCGCATAATAATAACGTAGCGCTATTAATAACACCGCTAATCGACCGTTGATCCGACGACAGTCGTGCGCTCGCATCGAGGGAGAAAACGTTTCAAGGCTCGTCGACGAGCTGGAAGCGTACCGAGGCTTACTCGCCCCGACTCGAGACGCGATGGCCTACTTGGTAATTAGAAGAGAAGGAGCTGCTGGGACGCGAAATCGCTAGCCAAGCTTCGTAATCGCGAGAAGGAAGACCGATCAACGCTTGCAACGGTAGAAAGCTCAGGTCTCTATCCTAACACGTGGAAGGTTATGCTTAGATTTGTAGATGGTAAGAATTATGCGTTTATTCGCTTAAAAGTCAATCTTCCTAGAAGACCTTTTCGTTGAAGAGTCATTTGCGAATTACGTTAACTCCGTTTCTCCGAACGAGACGAAATATAAATGACTTTTCTTTCTTCGAGATAGCGACAAGTAGTAGTGAAACGATTAGTTTTTCTGGAAATTATAGCCAGCTCTGGCATGCGAACATCGAGAAGCTCGCGGAAACATCGATCCGAACGCTCCTCTCGAGACGTCCAACCGAAAGTAGTACGGGTCCGTGCATGTTCAGACCGAGAAGAAAAGAGCATCGCGCGTTTGGCACGTCCAGCCCGTTAAGTGGTACAAGACCGCACGTGGTCAGACCGGGCCGTACAAGCTTGGCACGCTAGCACCAATTTCGCGATCGCAGTCCTTGTAATAGGCTGTCCAAATATCCAACGATTCGTAGAAATTATCTTTCGGAGACATTGGTTTGGCGATTCCTGTGACTTACGACGCCAACGTCGCGAACCTTGGGTAACGAATTGGCAAGCGATCCGTTTTTTTTTTTTTTTTCTTATTCGTGTTGAACGGAATCGAAGATATAACAAAGCGTTCGCGAAAGGTTCGCGGATCGACATTGAATAGTACGAACACTTGTTTGATCCGACACGACGCGACATGGATAAACGAAACTGGAAAAATGAAACGGAAAACACGAATTTCCGGGAATACCGTGGGTACCCGTGTCATTTGCATATCCTAATTACCATGTTTCGGGGAACCGTTAATGTCGCTTAATCTATTTCTGACGTCTATGAATGTTAGCTTCTTGGAAAGGTTCTTTCACGGTCGCGTGTTCCGTCCATTCATTAGTAGTAGTAGGTATTTGCCGAATCGTGAGCTGTAATACGAGGAATTGGTAGTACCGTTTCGTTATTTCAACGAAGTGAACGATTGCAAGTTGAAGGATTAAGGATCGTCGATTTACAGCTCATGCATGTAAATCAAGGTTCTCGTGCACAACGTAAACGTAAACGTAACCATACGTAGCGAGGGAACGCGCGATCGTAAACCGTCGAGGACGGGTGGCGCGAAGGGACGATTCTGGAAACGAAACGGATTCGCGTATTCGTCGCACACGTGCACGGGTGACGTAACGCGGGTTTCCGGGGGCAAATAGACCGAAAGGTAATTTCGCCCGGACATGTAGGCGGTTATTATGGATAGATGGTTCTTCGTCAGGCAGCTCTTCCCTCGTTTTCCACCGTCTTCCATCGGCATCGGGCTGCGCTTACACGGGTTTAATACGCGGACAATGCTATTACCGCTATTTACGGTCTCTTAGGTTTCTATTAGGCTCGTCGCGGACAAGCCGTGGGTATTCTAATCGCGCTCTGTCCTCTTAGTCGCTTTTCCTCTTCATCTTCATCCGTATCCTCTAACGCGGGAAAATTGGTTAACCACAACCGTCATGGATATCTCGATGGACGTTGCACTGCTAATAACAAAAGCAATATTGTTTTTTCTAAATCTACGCAGACAGTTCGATTTTGTCTTTCGAGTTTCCAGACTCTCGTGCAACCCTCCGATGTAACGATCAATCCGCACGAATCGGACCGCGCTACTCTGCACCGTCGCGTCGCGTCGCCCCGTCGAGGTGTCGATAATAGCGTCATCGATCTCTCCTCGTTTTTGCGCTAGAGTGCTCGCGAAACTTTCGTTTCGAGCGATTCGATGGTCGACGTTGGAAAGACAGGAGAACGGCTCGGTGTCCCCGGGTAGAATTTAAACAAACCTTGACGGTTCGAAAAGCATCGGGTCGATGCACAACTTTGCGCCGTTTTATTTTAAACAAAATTCTCTCTTAAAGATTTCATCTAGGAAACCTGGATAGGATACATTGCTATCGTTTGCTTGCATTCGTGGAAAGGAAGCGAACGACGCAACAACTATCGATAGCAATGATAAAAAAGGAAAAATATTGAAAAAGTGTGCCGTAAACGTTGAAAGATTCTTTACGATAAATTTAGTCTTTACACACCGTATCGCGCTTTACGCTCTTAATAATTAATTTATCGCGGAGTTGCAATCCCTGCGAGCGCGTCGTTCTTGCATGGCTCTTCGCGTACCACGTGTCCTACTTGCATTTTCAAGCTCGAACTTTCGAGACTCGTATCGGGAACACGTCCTTCCTGTTTGACAATTAATAACATAAAAAAAAATATATGATAATAAAAGACGACGATGAATTTATAATGGATTAACCGAAGGATGTTATCGGAGTTATTGTATGCTCATTTCGTGAAACGTTTAGAAGTTTGTCGAGGTTGTCGACAGGTCCACTTCGGCCATGTCTCTCTCGGACCGTTGTTATCCGGAACTTGTAAGGAGTAAGCGGAGTCGCAAAGGTTTCCATTAAGCTCGCGGGATGGGCTCCGTTATCGCGATGATGGTTACCGAGTGGAATCTTGGCACAGTGTCTGCTACCGGATACGCGATTACCGTGGTCGATCGAACGGCGCCTTGCGCGCAAAGAAGTAAATAATTAAGCCGAACGTCTGGGGTCATCGTGTCACTCGATACGCCGAGTATCGGCGAGACGAGCTGCATCGAATCCCCCGAATGCCGCTGCCTACGTGCCTCGACCTAAATCTACGCACTGCCCACGACTGCAGCCAGATAACCAGACACCCACACGGAACCAGAGAGTGTGAGAAATATGCACGTATACGACGGAGACGGAAATTAACTAACGCTCAAACCTCAGGGAATCGCCTATCGCTACCACCCACGCACACCCCTGTTGTATCTTCGGGAAGCTCAAGTCAAAATCGAATACAACGCCCGCGTCTCAAGAAGAAGGCTTAACGATAAATAGAAAGTAATCGGAAATGAACGAAATAAAACAAAATTTCATCGAGAAATTACGGAATTTCACCTAGAAAAACGAAATTTGTCATCGTGTACGAGAACCATCGTGAAAAAACATTACATCGCTCGATGTTTATATAGAGATAAACAAACAAAGAAACAGAGAGGAAATGGTAGTCGCGAGGATCATGGTTGACGAAACAGGAATGGAACGCTGCACCGAACAGCATTACGTGTTCTCGTAGGAGTTAATCGTGGTAGCGCAAGCTCTGGTGGAAACGTGGACGAACGACACGGATGTACGCAGCCGGCATCGGCAGCCGCGGTCGTGGTTCGTGGTGGTCGTGGCACGGTTGACGTCATCGGGCAAAATGGCGGTGAAGTGACGTCACTGGGAACCCCCTCTCTCGAAACGGCTCCGCAACGTCGGCGTCGGCCGTCGGGGTAGTCTCGATACCGTACGGATGTCAGAGAGAATCGGAGGGAGAAGGAGAGAGGGTGGGTGGTGGAAGTTTGTCGGACGGGTGGGCGCCGTGACGCTCGCGTCACCGAGCTCGGTCCTCGGGCTGATTTTTGGCAAGATCGTTTCGCGCATTTAGAGGGCGACATTAGCCGGCTTTTCGGGTAACGATCGTCGTCGCGACGGACCTAGCCGCCGGGAGACGCCCCGCGCCGCGTCGCGTCGCGTCGCGGCTCACCGCCGTCGTTGCACGCACGGTGGCACAGATTGCACATGCATTTCTAAAACGACGCCACTCCAAAAAATTAGTTTTCCCTAAATGAAGGAGATATCGTCGAAACAGAAGAGACATCGAGATGTTCGCTGTTACGGGGTGGGGTGGGGAGGGGGGTGGTTTGATTACTTAAGTTCGACACTAGATGTGGTCGTTTTAGAAATGCACGGGCGACAGGTTTTCCCCTATTTTCGACCTTGGGTATCGTCCTCCGACACCGTGGCCTGTTCCACAGCGTAAAAAGAGCCAACAACGATGGTTCGACTGGCAGCGCTGCTCGGGCTCGTTCGATCGGCTTTGCCGTGCTCGTGGAGAGAAGCACGTCCCAGCGAATGGTACGTAAAGCGTAAAGGAGTGGAAAAAAAAAAGGAATCGGACGCGTGCGATGTAAAACTGTACTGCGCACGTGGCGCAGAACTGCGATTTGGTTGCGCGTCGACAACCGAGATCCAGCAAACGAAAAGAGGGTGGCGGTACACGCGCACTCCAGCTGGCTGCAATTCTTAGTCAGCCACCGATTCCATTGCTACCAGCCTAGGGCGCTTCCTTGCCCTCTACCCTTTCTCTCTACGCTCGGATACGTCCCGCTCGAGCATTTTCGGTTCAACGTTAACCTCCATTCGGTCCGACTCGTAACGCGTGGGAGCCGCTCGAAGGACGAATCGGATCTCGACGATGCTACGAAGCGGAGTGTCCAGTGATCGTTGTCTATTTATCCTATTTAGAAGAGAGGGAAACTTGCCTAACGATACGATAAACTAGTTACGATTAATACACGCAATCATTCCGCGTGTAAACTTCTTCCTTTGTCCACTCTTCCCGTCCCCCTTGAATCGCGAACAGGAGAAAGGATGTCGGGATGTAGCGGTGGATCGAACAACTTATAAACAGATCAACGCAAGAATCGTGCACACCGATGGAACAATTTTCAAGAGGGGTTCGTTATGGCGGGGCGTCGCGTCTTTTATATTGATTTCCCGAAAGATATTAATAACTCTAGAAAAGTATCGTCGATAACCGATGAGCTATAATAAACTTTCGAGTGCCGTCCCAGTTGCCACGAGCAGACTAATCTCGACGGGGAAACCTGTTCGTCGACAGGGATGCGAAAAGACCCACGAAACGATAGGCGTTTGTCCATTTTTACGCGGGAAAGTATTTCTGCTTATCAGCCTGGAGCGGAGCGATTCGGTCGAGTCGAACAATCACGGCCTATGGAAATCTAGCGGTGGCCTGTACTCCGAGCTCCGATAACGTTCGTATTTATATCTGTGAAAAGGTGGAAAAAAATGGAATGGCCTTCCGACGGGATCGCTGCATCGTTGGCTGTCGATCCGGAATCGAAGGCCAATTATTTCTGCGCGCATCCTCGTCCCCTGTCCGTGCGATTCGCCTATATTATTCTTTGCGAGTGCATGCCACCGCAGATATTCTGCGTTCCGTTAGATTCGAAATTTGACGAACCGTTTCGCATCGTCTAGTTTACTTTCTCTTTCTCTTTAACGGTACGTTGTCCATTCTCTAGTTTCTCTGCGTATTTCCTCTATAACATAAATGTTAGTTTGCCAACGACGTCGATTAGTAGAAATCGAGAAATATTTGTACTCGGTAAATAGAAAGTTTACTCCATCTCCAGCAGTTGTTGTACACCTTCTGTTCTTTTATTACAAAAGAGTTCACAAATATTCTTCTTCATTGCTTCGCGATTCGTCGATCGGTCAATTATATCGATTCTGGAATCGAAATGCATCCCTATGACGAAAGGGCGTCGAGCCTTTTTTGCGAAATTGAACGCTTTGGAAGCGACGGAGTTGTACGAAAGGTTTTTCGGTTCGTTGATCTACGCCATCTGGCCTGCCAACTATCTCGCGCCGGATACCTCAAAAAAATAATCGAATCGTGAATATTCAGACGCCTCGCCGCGGCGAGTGTGCGCGGTGGAGGAAGAACGAACGAACGGAGATGGTGAGAGAGAAACGGAGGGACGCCGACGCCGACGGCTCGTATTAATTACCCTGAGCATAAAAAACGTAGACGCTAGCGACACGAGCGTTTGGCACGAATCTCTCTGCAGTTGGGCGCGTCACTCGTTCATCCCTAAAAGCTCTAATGCGGGCGACGTTCGTACGATCGACCTGGACGAGACAGGAAATTCGAAGGATCGTTAAATTTCGAAATTTTTGGACCGTGCGTAATCAGCGATACGTTGCACCTGTTGCTGGCGTAGCAATCATCGAAGCGGTGATGAACGGAAGAGCCGTGTTAGACGATGCATTACATCGTTCCACCCTCGCCGCGGCGTCAAGTCGTTGCCAGGCAGTCCGTGCAGGCTCATTTTCGAGAGTACTATCGATCTGTCGGTCACGGGACTCGTTCTATCAATTATTACCCACTTCGATTTCAATAATTCAAAGACGCGTTTGGTCGAGCCGGATGCGGACGGATTCGAAGGCAATTTGCCGTCGACTCGACCGTTTTCTCGTGTTTAACGACGTTACGTTGGATGCACCCGCACGAGAGAATCATCCGAAGCGGATATCCATCGCGTTTATCGAATATTATTATTCGACGAGATTATTTTTCCATTTGAATCCGTGCTCTATCTAAAATGTCAATCGAAGGAACGCCGGTTCTCGATGAAAATTTACTTAAAAATTCGCAATTTCTCACGCGGAACCACCACGCGTTAATAGTATTATACCTCTCGCAGGGCACTCCGCGTAGAATAAAAATGATCGATCGTATCGTTGACGTTACGAGTGAGGGCGAACAGCGATCACCGCGTCGATAGTAACATTGTTACCGTTATTACGACATCGTGGCTGACTGATAATGCTATGTTAACGCGTCTCGCATGTACGAGGTCGGCGTGGGCAGCAAATTAACCCTGCCAACGGTAATGGACTCTCGCGGGTGGATGTACCGAAATAATTTACGTATCCTCCAAACGCTTGGACGCGTCCTCGACGTGAAGATTCTTTGGGAGGCAATTTTTTCTTACCTTCGAGGGCAGACAGGTAAATCAGAGACTCGAATATCGCGACTTGTCATTTCCGACGTCATAGCTGTCCGTGAATCGCGATTACCGGTTGCGACACGCCGATGGCGACGCCGTCTCGTTGACGTTTTTTCACCTAGAAAATGAAAACCAAGGACTAGGATCGTGATACGAACGGTAGTAATCTCACTGTCCGTCGCGACGCGAAACGTTGTCATCATTTGGAGAAGGTAAAGCCTGCAAGATAAAGAGAAAGGTGCATTATAAGATTACTCTCGTTACCGAATGAAAAGCATCGGGTACGAGTTCTGACGTTCTCAAGAGAATTTAAGGAGCACTTTAGAGGGTTCCCAGGGAGCATCCACGAATACGGCGACGATCGATCAAGAATATATTCTTCCGCGCGTTGTGCAAATTCTGTGGCAGAGGATTTTTTTTTTATTTTTAGAACGACAGGGTAACTTTTACATTGCATCGAACTACAAATATACGAAACTAATTAATCCAGAGGTTCCGTGGGAAAACGGGATTTTGGAAAGTCTGCATTGGAACCTCGTAATATTTTCAATTATTCGAATTTTACCACGACTTTTTCAGGAATATACTCTCAAGACTTGAATGTTTAAGAAATTGGGATTATCCGAAATTAGCGAACCGCTTCGTTAACGTCATCGAAAAAGCGAGCTTTTTCGAAGCGACGCGTTCTTCTCCCGTCCCATCCCATCTCGTTTTGTCTCGTCCGGAGCACGTGCTCTAAATTCTTAAAGGCGGAACGCTGATCACAGCTGAATAGAGAATCAAGGTTCGCTGAATAGGACGCAATTTTCCAACGATACTTTGACGAGCTATCGAGCTTGGTAGCATCATAAAAGTCGCGAGAGGCTCGCGGAGACGCACCGATGCACCGGCTGGAACCTTGTTGCGAATTTATTGCATTACCGGACAGCTTGATTGCACTTCCCTGCGAGGAGAGGGCACGCGCACGGGCTGATCCTGGCTGCAAAAGTCTCGGCTAATGGAGTCAATTAGTCCCAGTTTCGCGTAATATGCTCGCGACGGCCATTAACGAGACTTTCTCGCGAAACGTCTGCGAAATATCGCGCGTCGAGCGTTTCCAAAAAATCGACGAGGATCTTCGTACACTTCGAATACAGTCGCTCTTCGTCGATGTCACGCAAGCGTGTTTATTTGAAAAGAGACCGTAATGTCTCGACTCTAATTGAAATTTTGAAAAGACAACGTATACCGTCCCGAGTCGCCACTGTGTTTACATATCAAACCGCCACGTTCCCCACTCCTCTTCTCGATACCTGTCGAAACGAAGGAATTCTCGTCTCGGACGGTCTCGTTAGTATTCGATTAGAGCTATCATCGCGACGTAAAAGTGTGATTTCCGTAAGTTACTGATCTCGATGAATATATCTCGCTCGATGCGTGTCGGCGACGATTTTCCCTCGCTTGTCCTGTCTCGTGTACGCGTAGTTCCTCGCGGAAACCTAACGGCTACGACGACTCTGTCTCAGTTGTTTGTGAAACGAAGCGAAGGAAATTTGTTAGAAAAGGACCTTAATTATAGAAAGAGAGTAATTTTGAAAAAATTTTAAGGTTTATGCAAGATTGAAAAATGATCAGCGATGATTTCGGTCGCGTTATCGTTTTCGTTTCCATTTGTACGCCTACGAAAGCGACGCGTGTTTGCGAAATCGATTATGGCGACGCGGGTACCGTGGCACACGCGCGACTCCCATAACTTTCTTTGAGTGTTTACGACGACTAACTCGTTTGATCGTTGCGTGATTTGCAGGTTGGCAGCGCAAGAGGCGGCACAAAGGGACCCTGGATACGCGAGTCAGTACAGGAGAAGGCCGAGGTGGGCCGGACTGAGTGGTCTCGGTGACTGGACTAGCTTTGGAGGGGAGGTAAGAGTCGTCTAAGCTTGAAAAAGCTTCGTCTGAGATATTCGTTAATTGCGGGTTCTCTCGCGGCTCCTCTTACAAAGCCGCTCACCCTTCGCGGGCGAATTATTCTCGCTCGTTTCTTCGCTTCGCTTCGTCGCGAGGGATTCGAATGTTGCGATGCCGAGTAGAGCCGAGTAGTTACGAAACGTTGCCCTTAAAAAGTGTACACCGTGACTCCACGAAAGAAAATGTAATCTTCCACGAGAAGTAACCATTCGGATAAACTGTTTACATAGGGTGTTCCGTGCCAACGCTCATTAGAAGTAATCGGTAGGGCGTATACTCGGCGCAAAAAGGTCTTAACCCTTTGCACTCGAGAGGTGACTTTCGGTCACCACTAGGTTTCACGCAGCAAATCAACCAGCAACGATGCTTGTTTAGATTTAATTTCTTTGGAACTCCAAGTGTCAAAATAATGATTGTCGGTGAGGCAAAGGTGACCTGATTCTCAAATCTCAAATTAGCTAAGGAAGCATCTCGAGTTGCTGGTGGATATTAGAAAAAGGAGGCTTCGAGTGCAAAAGTTGAACTTTTGCTCGATAAAACGCTAATAAAATGAAAATGTGCGAAAATTTGTAGGTACCTGGTCTGGTGGACATGGCGCCAGGCCGGGATCAGGGCGGAGGGGCGGGTGGCGGTGGGGGAGGCGGCAAGGGCACCACGTCGTTGTTCATCCTGTCGGAGGATAACTGCATCAGGAAGCATACCCGCTTTATAATCGAGTGGCCGCCCTTCGAGTACGCCGTCCTGCTCACCATCATCGCCAATTGTGTTGTCCTCGCCCTCGAGGAGCACCTGCCGAAGCACGACAAGACCATTCTCGCACAGAAGCTCGAGGCGACGGAAATCTACTTCCTCGGGATCTTCTGCGTCGAGGCGAGCCTCAAGATCCTCGCCCTTGGCTTCGTCCTCCACCGTGGCTCCTATTTGCGCAACATCTGGAACATCATGGATTTCTTCGTCGTGGTGACCGGGTGAGAGGACCATTTTCTATTTCCATTATCTACTTCTGTCGTTCGAAAATTTCAAACTTGTTCCGCGACGGAAGACAATTCTGCACAAGCCTTTATCAACGTTTCGACGTTTTCCTTGAAATCATCCGTAGTTACTTTTTCCAACCTTTGCAGAATTGTCCTCCTTATCGGTATTGGCACTGGCATTGTTGTTATTCGTATACGAGCATTTCTATTAATATATTCTTCTGGTTAACTTCGAGGGAAGATCATTCCGGTTCTCGGCTGCCTCGCGGTCCAACAAGCTCGAAAGAAAATGGGGTATCTTTCGGACGCGGAAAAAGTGAAATCCAGAACAGGCCACGAGCATCGAAAACCGGGATATTCTTCGGAAATGATTCGCGAAATCTCTCACGACCCCGTTTACATTCGTTACTTTTCGTCATACCGCGATCTCTCATGGTCACGACTTTACGATCTTTCGTTCCCTCCCTCGTTTTCACCTCCGAACAAACGAACGAGCGCTTTCTTCTCTCTTCCATTTTTACTATCTCCTCCTCTCTCTCTCTCTCTCTCTCTCTCTCTCTCTCACACTCTCTCTCTCTCTGTGTTTCTCTTTTACCCACAGGTGGGCAAAATTTTATTCGAACAATAGGTGAGCGATAACGCAAGTTTATTCGAGTAAACAGTTGTTTCATAATATAAATACTAATTAAGATTTATCGAACCGATAACGAATGAAAAGTTGTTTATCTTTTATTCGTTAGTCGAGAGCTAGTTCAGACGAGAATTTTGTCCATCTCCGATTCCTCCGTGCTCCGCGTTTTCCAATTGATGGAAGCGAGAGTAGAAACGCATCGTTGTCCCGACCAACATTACACGATTTACACGTTTCCGCTTTCCATCTGTTCGTTTCCTTCGCCCCCGAGACACCGCTCGTTCGAGCGAAGCAGACGTTTGGAGAGGAAAACAGTGGACGAGGAGAATGTTACGGTCAGGTCTGATCGGCAACCCTAACGCGTGATTTCTCTACAAATTGTTTCGCGAGTTAACAAACCTACGGTAGAGCGATAAATGATTCCGATCTCGTTCGCTTCGAGGAATCCTGCCAACGGAGAAGGTCCTTTCGTCGTTGTTAGCTAGATGGATCTCCTAGTGCTCTTTAAGACGCGCAAACGACCGACTAATGTATTTGTTTCGAGTAAGTTTCGAGGAAATTTGAATCGACGAGGTTAGTTGAACGAGGACCGAGGAAAGGATCTTTCTCCGCGCAGGCTTAACATTTAAGGAAGAACGTCGATCGATTCTTTCGGCCGAACAGATAGATTCTAGAGTAATCCTTGGATTAGGTCGATGACCGTGTTCGCCGAAACAAACGTGGACGTCGACCTGCGTATGCTACGTTCCTTCAGGGTCCTCAGACCGCTAAAGCTGGTTTCGAAAATTCCAAGTGAGTCAGTCACAGTTCTGCGAAACTGGCAGAGATGCAAAAGCCATATAAGTAACTAACAGTAACTAACAGAGTGCAGTAACAGAGAACAGTCGAGCAGCAGATTGATAAACTAACTAAACCCTAACACCCCCTGGCAGTTGTTTTCCTGGCAGTTTGTGTGCGTTCGACTAGTCTCCTTAGTTTTAAACTGTTTCTTGATTAACAAGACACACTTAGTTCGTCGAACCATTTAGTTTCTATTTTTGTCTGTCGCTATCTCTATACCTACTTCTCTCTATCTATCTGTCTGTCTGTCTATCCGTTTGTCCGTTTCTCTTTTTTATACTTTAGTTGGCACGTTGGGTCGACACCGTTTGGTTGATTGGTTTTGCTTTCACGAACAAGCAATGCTACTAATCTACTAATCTACTAATCTACTAATCTACGCTGTATTTTTACTTATCCCATTTCTTTTATTTTTTTATTTAGTTTCTCGACCAAACGTGTCATTTGAGTTGTTCCATTTTGTTTGTTTTGTTTTATTTTGTTTCGTTTTGTTTTGTTTTGTTTTCAGTTTATTAACTACCACTTAGAGGCTATGGGTGTATTAGATCAGTTGATTGACGCTAGATGATCGTTGAGAGTTGATGATCGATATATTAATTGAATATAATATCTATATATTTATATTATATATTCTGTGTCTACGTGGTTTGCGTAATTCGAGTGTCTACTTTATATATCTATATACGTATATATTCTACTGCCTCTATAGAGGACTTGCGTGAACTAGTCGCTAGTGTTATATTTCGTTATTTGCTCTATCTTCTGTCGTTATGTTCAGTTTTGTGCACACGTTGTTCTTATTTAGAGACTTCTGAAGTCGAGGAATTAGATATTTACACACATACACACGCACGCACAAACAGACACAAATACACGTACAAGCGGGCGTATACAGACACGTCGGATCGTTGAGCCGAAATTTTGGACTTTTCATTAAGGAGAGGAAAACTGCGAACGTGGCTCGAATTTCAGTTACCGGGAAAATATGCGTATTGTCCTTAGCTTGGGATTTCAATTTTTTCGTTCCTTATCGCGATACGTTTGTTCGCGCAGCGAATTTTGTTCTTCGAGAACGAAAGAAGACATTTTCTTTTTACCTGGAATTTGTTTAGACCCAGCCCCGTTCGCGTGAAACGTTCCCACCGCGTTCACCCGCGACAACGCGCGATCACACGCCGAAACAAAAAACCACACGAAGCTACTGGCCTGCGGGTGTCTCTATATTTAGCAGTCTCTATCTTTAGCTACAGTCACTGATTGATAGAGTTGACTATACATTGGTAAATAGGTACTAGGTGTTCTAGAGCAGTAACGTATTCCAGCGAGCTCGTGTTTGCTAGAGAGTCGTACCTTTAGACACCCTCGAGAGACCGTGTGTCATCGTCCTACAAACTCGTAGACCTCACCGAGGTGTCCTCTCTTACACCGGCTTCCCTTTCACTATTGATCCTGGAAGCTTCGTTCTCCTTTAATCGACGTGTTTGCCATGCGGTGGAAATAAGAAGTCGATGCGAAAGGTTCACGACTCGTTCGCACGAAATTCACGATTGTCTGGAAGAACGCGTCTATGAAGTTTTAGGAATAGAAATTCATAGTTGTAGCTGTGTTCTTTGTATCAACGACGAGTTTAAAATGGCAGCTTACGATGCGCGAACGCAGAGCTCTGCAGTCGAGTCAAGGGGTGCGCGGTGTCGGTGATCCGTCGCGATTGTTCGCGATTCAAACCCCGTTCGAAGATACGCACCTAACGAAGAATATGGAATACGGGGGTCGATCTATACTCTATATTCTATAGTCGCGAAAGACAGGGGCGAAGGGTATTCGTCGGAGTTCGACGACCGCCGCGGACGTTCCCTTTAACAATTTCGTGGAACTAGAACTGCGGTTACGTTTGTATCCAGCACCGATTCACCGTTTGCGTCATTGCCTCGATAAATCTATATCTAGCACTAGAAGAAGTTTCCTCCTTTTCTTGTTCTTTTCAAGAAAAATCATCGTCAAAGTTACTTTAACTTCAATTCACATCCACAGTTATTTTTTCACGCATTCTCTATCCCAGATATATCGAAACACATTTTTCGCCAATTTCGATCGCTACGATGCGACGATCGACCAAATTGATTTCCTTTGAAACCGTTCCGCCCTTTCACGAAGACAGTTTAAGGAGCAAATTCACCGATGCGCTAATTCGATAAGCTAATCCGAAGCTGCGAGAGTCGAGAGCTAAGCTTCGAGCCTTTTGTCTTCGGATTGGGCTGTACAATTGTGCCAGACTAACTTTGACCCGTTCGCCTATGACCGAACCGAGCGAATTTCAAGTTTCATCTTGTTCCAATGCGGCTGCTTATTCTGATACTGTTTCAACCCTAGTCTTAAGACAACGGTTGCCTGCTTAGAAAGCTCGGTTTTATTCGATACATTAAATTGTCGCCGATTTGACGTTTCAGTCTGGAAATGCCCTTTCTTATCAAATACGGAAAACAGAATTGTCTACCGATGTTAATCATTTAACTGCTGTGCTCGAGAACATTCCAACTGACGCGGTTAACGATATCATTAAACTTTTGGATTTTATAAACAAATTTGACAGTCTTTTAGTTCCACTTCAACGAACTTATAGCATTATATTTGTGCTCCAAGTTGATCCGTAAGTAAACTCGGAATATAATTACGACGAAACGAATCCCCGTGTAGAGAGTGATCCCGTTTCTCCGACTTATCGTTAGATTAGAAGGCCCTAATTCACCGCCGCGTTGGCGGTCAGTTGTTTAATGCAAATACCATAAAGGAACCGAAGACATCGGTTCCCGGCGAGCTTCACACGACCCCTCGATAGAAACTCTCCCGATTTCCTCCGGGTTAGGCCATAGAACGCTAGTTAACCACATAGTTGTGTAGTTTAAGTACTTAAGTAGCGTGAGTATTAGTGTAATAGAGTAGTAAGTAGTAAAGTGTGGCGGGGTGTGTGTGTTTTGGGGCAGGTTCATCACGGCGTTCTCGCAAGGCATAGAACTGGATATGGATCTGCGCACGTTGCGTGCGATACGCGTGTTGCGACCGCTCAAACTTGTCTCCGGCATACCGAGTGAGTAGCGTTTCAATACAATCGGCCACGAGATCTAGCCGAAATGAAAGCGAAGCAATGCAAAACGAAACAAACGAAAGAAATTGTCTCATCTCTCTTCGGTGCTCCTTTCCTACCTATCTCGTTTTCGTCTGATCGTCCGCAACTTTTCGTACAATCGGCTGTGTGAAATTCCAATAGGCCGGATAGCCGATTTGCATTTTTTTTTCCATTCGCTGTCCAGTCACGAACGCCGCGCTTCGATTCCGCGAGCTATCCGTTAACGGGTTTATATACGGCTGGACCTTCGAAAAGACGCGTTTCATAAAGAAGAATGAATAGTCGAACCGGAAAGAGAAAAGAATCGATACGAGATCGAGCCGTCTTTTCGAGCGTGCAGCTATACGTAATCCCTTGAAAGCCAAAGGAAGAAAAGCGTTCGATTCCCGACGCGATACGGGATAAGCGTGTGCAACCGTGTATGCGCGGGATAGGAAAATTATGTTTCGATTAGAAGGAAAGGAAAGCGCGAGGTTCGGTGCTCGAGGAACGCGTGTCGCGGTTCCGCGTGTCCTGAAAACTATCCCGCGTCTGGAATTCGGATACTTCGTGGATCGACTGGATCCGTTCCTCGAAACGTTCACGTTTATCGATTAGTTGCTGTATAGATCCGATTACCAGCGAACCGATGAATACGTTTCGGACATTAAAGGTCGTAGATCAGTGTAGTAAGTTTGTTGCAAGTATATTACATATATTTCTACATATATCGATATGTCTATATTTATACATGCATACATATATTTTATATATATATATATGTACATGTATATGTATATATACATATATATCTCTACACGTAGATGCCTTGCAAGGTTAGAACGATTATTTTGTTTATGTAGCACCACCCAAATAGATATCTTTTGAAAGTTCTGTATGCTGTGTCTATGTAAGAACGAAGTATCCCAATTGTTTGGCCGCTGGATCGTATACGATCGTCGATCGTACATCATTGCCGTGAAACGTTAACGAAAGGTTATTCGAAATACAGGATTACGTATGTCGCACACTCGTACAAAATAATCGCGCACGTACGGCACGTACGATTTATATGAATCGCCGCGGCGTCGAATGGAACATACCAGATTCTTACTCGAGAACGAAAAGTGCAGACGATTCCGTGCACGATTCCCCGAGCAGCGACGCGAGTGAAACACGTAAAAGAAATCGATGGAAAAAACATACGCGACGCGCTTCGAGAAAGCGGTTGTCGGGCCTAATTACTCCTCGCCAACTTTTCTGTGAACAGGTCTCCAGGTGGTGCTCAAGTCTATTATCAAGGCGATGGCCCCGCTTCTGCAGATCGGTTTGCTGGTACTTTTCGCCATCGTGATATTCGCCATCATCGGTCTCGAATTTTATTCGGGAACTCTGCATAAAACGTGCTATAGCATCAAGGATATCAGTGAGTAAAGAAGAAGCCGAATCGAGCGAGTCTCTACGAACGAATCGTTTCTAAATCTCGGAAAACGGATACTAGACGAAACAAGACTGGTTTCGATTGTTATTTTGCTTACTTGCCTATTCTCTCGGTTATGCGATATTTATTCATTTTTTTTTCATTTCGGTTTTTTTGGAATTTTTACGGAAAAGTAGACGCGTCGTGATTAGTCGTGAACGAAGGACTTGGAAGAGGTCGGAAACTGGGCCGAGAGGTCTGACAGTGGCTCTGTTGTAGATGTTATCGTGAAAGAGGGCGAACAGCCGAGCCCGTGCAACACGGACAACAAATCCGAGGCGCCGTTCGGAGCCCACGTGTGCGACCCGAACTCCTCGACGTGCATGGATCACTGGGAGGGACCAAACTTCGGCATCACCAGCTTCGACAACATCGGATTCGCCATGCTCACTGTCTTCCAGTGCATCACTATGGAGGGCTGGACTGCCATATTGTACTGGGTAAAGCAAGAGATGTGTCCTTCAGTGTTAAAAACTCTATCTCTTTTCCTTCTACAATTACCGAGTTCCGAGCGTCGTGCACGCTGGTGCTTGACGCGGAGTCTTCGGTATCAGTTGTCGGCCAAACTATCCTTTTCAAATTTTGCGCTTCTCCTTTCCATCGAATCGATGAGTTTCCCTTCCTAAATGTAACAATATAGTCGCCATTTTACAAAAATTAATATCGTACGCTCGGCACCGGTTTAATCTTGAATAAAAAACGATCCGCGTTGGATAATTTTCGATGGTTCATCTCTGTGAAAAATTTCGCAAAAGTTACGAAACGTCGCGTTCGGCGAGAAAGCATTTGCTTCTTTCGAAACGATACGAATCGAATTCGCGCGGAACGCGAACGCGTTTCGTCGAAGACAAACGGAAGAGTGTCGGAAGTCGTCGATTCGACGAAATATTCGGTATGTACCTCTCTCTTCCCAATGCCTGTGCCGATAATTTCCTTTTTTTTTTTCCACTTCCTCGTAAGTTTATGATCCAATTGTAAATGTGACCACTTCTCGCAACAGTTTTTCTCGTTGTCGAACGTTTTATTTTATTCTGTGTGTCGTGTTTATTTGTCTCTTTTTCTCTCTGTGTATGCCCGATGAACAGTTTGGCTTTCGCCGTTACTCCTTCGTTCGCCGAAACGATCGAAGAGAAGCGCTTGCAGATGTTTACAGCTCCTAACACTGACGTATATGTTCACCTTGCTCAGTATAACACTGTCAGTTTCAGCCCTCTTTGCAAATCTTGGTGTTGATCTAATCGTATCGTTTATTTTTCTATGCTTCGTTTTCGAAGCTACCGGGGAGAACTGTCGGAAGAACTCCAAAACGAACATCTCGATGGATAGAAACGTGTTCCGAGTGCTTTGGATTTCTTGCGGTTTCGCGCACGATCACCGATACGACCCTTTTCGTTCGTTATCTATTATTCGAAAGAAAAAGTTTGTTCATGTCACACGTAGAAGCGTAGAGAAATACGATGTAACCTTTTGATACTGTGCGTAACCGGTGTATCGTGCTCGCGAGCGTAACGCATGGGCTTGACGTGGCTCTGGTGAAATTTGCAGACTAACGACGCTCTTGGCAGCACGTACAACTGGATTTACTTTATACCATTGATCGTCCTTGGCTCATTCTTCATGCTGAACTTAGTTCTCGGTGTCCTGAGCGGGTGAGTATTATCATTTTCGATTACTGTCCCATTTACTTCGTTCGGTTCCTTCGCTCCTTGTTCCGTTTATCACGATACAGGGTGTCACTTACGATAACGATGGTTTCGAAGCGCGGTGAATCTACGAGATCATTGGTACAGCAGCACATCTCGAACTGGGATAGGGTTGCGATTACACGATAATTTATAATTGAGTTTGGTTTCAGCGATGAAAGCCTCGTAGATTCTGCCGCGCTTAGAAACGTACGTTGACGCGCGTCAACCCTGGCCTAGGATTTCCCGGGTTTCACCTTTGTTTCTTTTCCGTCAGGGAATTTTCGAACGAAAGAACACGCGTCGAGAGGCGGGCGGCTTATCAGAAATCAAAGAGAAAACGTCTGTTCACGACTGCGTTCAGTTCCTACTTAAAATGGATCACTCAAGCAGGTCTCTTTTTTTTTTTTTAAAGAACCCCCATTATATAGAAGGAAAAAGATCGAAGTGCTCGTAGAGATTGATTACACGAATAGGAATATTTCAATTGGAATACACGTATCTGTATCCCCTGACATCGAGTAGAAACGTGATCGATTTGGCGTGAAACGAACCAGTAGCGAGAAGAGCCAGCTATCGCGAGACGCTCCGTAACGTTGTATTATATTCCCTCGTAGACACCAGTAATCTCCGAGTTGTCATCCGACGTATCCGATGTATTCTCCTCGCGGCGATAACGCTTTGCATAATAGCTCGAGTAGATAAACGCGCGCACCGCGAACCAAAGTCCTCCTCTAGACGCTAGAAGAGTTACGTCGCGCGATACCTGTCCCGTCCACGTGTACCTACACGATACACGAACGAGCAGAAAACGAAAACCGTATTTAGCCACGGAAGTGTCCTTTATCCTTGTACGCAGCTCCTCTATCATATTTCTGTAACGCTTGTAGAGAGTTTGCGAAGGAGAGGGAGAAGGTGGAGAACCGGCAGTCCTTCCTGAAATTGCGAAGACAGCAACAGCTCGAGCGTGAACTGAACTGCTACCTGAATTGGATCTGCAAAGCAGGTTAGAGAGTTAGCGCAACCCGCCAGCACCGACTTTCGGCCGAGAGGCGCCCTTTTACCTTAAGCCAGCTCCGTCCGTAGGCCAAACAACTTTTTTACAATTAGCTAGCTTCGTCCTTTGCCAGCGCGTCATCTTACGCGTTCTCGTGGCATTCAGTTGTCGATTTTCTTATTCGTTTTGCGGTCTTTTCTCCTTCCCTTCCCTTCGATCGTTATCCTCGACTAAACGTTCACTGTGATTTATAGAGGAGGTAATACTCGCGGAAGAAAGGACCACGGAAGAGGAGAAGATGCACATATTGGAAGGTTCGTGACGATAACGAATGCTCAAGGGTTCCATCCTATCTAGGGATGGCGGCCTAACGTTCCTCGTTCTCTCGTCGGTTCTTATATTTAAAAATGATTTTCGTTTACAGTAAGAAGAAGGGCTGCGGCGAAAAAAAAGAAACTGAAGAATCTCGGTAAAAGTAAGAGCACGGATACGGAAGAAGAGGAAGGCGACGACGATCAAGACGATGGTGAGTTGTATTTTTCCTTCTCGTTCTCTCCCGATGCTGTCCGACTTTGCAAACTTTCTCTCTTCCACGTAATATTATGCTGTCTTTTTTAGCGTTACTTCCGTTTCATCGGCCCGTTTTACATACTTTCCACGACAAAACGATAGAGCATCTTTTGACTTTTTTTTTTGATAGTCTCGTTAATCGTACGAAATACCGATACGGGCGTACTATCGATTTGTCACGGAACGTATTTGATCGACATCGATCGACATCGGGTGGTCTCGCGAGTAAAACCGCGACTCGTAAAACGCGAAAACTATCGCGAGCGCCTCGAACGAACGCAAGATCACCCAAGTTCCATTTCTGATTTCTATTTCGTACCGGTAAGAGAACGATGATATCCAATTTCCCCCGATCTTGGCGACGAACATTCTAAACACACGCTATCAGATGCTCCTCTTGTTTCAGTGCCTAAGAAAAACCTGAAAGGTAACTACAACATGTCAATGCCAGAACTTGCAAAGAGCAACGCAAAGCAAAGCAAGGCTGTACTCGTAACTTTTATTCAGTAACCGTTTCCTTGTATTTTCGTTTGAGAGGTCTTTGTCGTTTCACCTTCAACGCAAACATATACACGACGAACACGAACACGAACACGCGTAACATTAACTAGAACAGTATGCTGGCGCGTAATCGACTTTGCTGCAGAGCATACTTGGCGAAACCAGACAAAGTAATTGTCACGTAGTTAGAGTACACGTACAAGGCGTCTCGATTTACGGGACGTCCCGTATGTACATAAATACGTACGTGTTGTATATGTCACTCGAAAGCGCAGGCTGTGCACGAGAAGCACGATAGAACAGCCGCAATTATCGTAATTACAAAAGAAACGCGAATGCGTTCGGAAGGCGAGGCGGAGCCTGTTCTTTCGAAAATTTTTCACGCTACGTTATCTAGGACTCGACGCAGACTCTAAGGAGACTCGAGGCGCTAATTAATTTTGTTTTTTTAGGAATTGCTTCTGTGGCTGGTGTCGCTGTGTACTTTGTACATTTACGTGTCTTTGTCGACCACCTGAGAGCATTCGTAACGAGAACACGCCGATAAAGATTTCCGATGTTCGTATTGTTTCGAGATTCGCTGTCCGAGTCACGAGTGCTCGAGGTGTAAATGTGTACCCCTGTGATTTAGGTATGCCTGACAGTGGCGGAGTACCGATTCGTGTTTTCGTCTCGTCTCGTCTCGTCTCGTATCGTATCGACGTTGTCATAGTTGGTGTACTAACGAGTTCTCGTCAGGATATCGTAGAACGATTAGCGCCATGGAGCGAAAAATCGATTCGACGAGAAATAGAATGCCAAAAATAGGACTTGTCCCATAGAGTACGAAAGACAGGCTGGGTCCAAGTACTTACACACCTAGCGATAGATTAGCCACACGCATAGGTATTCTTGCTTCATAGACTACTAGTTAGAGATAGTCTTACGTACATACATATATATGGTGGCGTTATATGTGTACCGATCGTGGAAAAAGAATTCGAGACGAAGAATTCGATTCTCCGATCGAGGTAGATAGTAATTAGAGTCGACGAAGAAAAGTTTCAAATTAGATTTCGATGTCGTTTCGGGACAGCGTGAGCCGAGAAAGTTGCGATACGGCATTTTCCGGTAAAGCGGTTCGTTTATATCGCAACGACGTTATCGAGAAAAAATTCCGCGCGTACACCAGTCGCGATACGATTACGCGGCTCGATCTAACGCACGTATTCGAACGGCATTGCAAAACGTCACGAAACACTTGCCACGGTAGGCTAAACGCCAAAGGAAATTACCAAGAAATTTTTATCGAGATAATCGTTCTATTTCAACGTGGTAACGTAACTCCTTTTTTCCAAAATTCCACGAGAAAGACAAATGGAGAGGAAAAAAAGAATAATCGATCGACTGGTGTCGCGAATAAAGCAAAACGATAGCTTCGAGTTTTCGGTGAAACGATCGATTTGTGGTTTACAGGGTTTTCGAGATCTTCCTATTTCAAATCAAGGGTGAAAGGCAAGGGGACTTGCGTCGAGTTCTGGCGGGCCGAGAAGAGGTTTAGGTTCTGGATACGGAACTCCGTAAAGTCGCAAAAATTCTATTGGTTCGTCATCGTCCTTGTGTTCTTCAACACGGTCTGCGTGGCCGTCGAGCATTACGGTCAGCCGCAGTGGCTCACCGACTTCCTCTGTGAGTATCTACCTCGTTCGTATTTCTTTTAAAATGTTTACAACGTTTACATTAACCCGCTCCGAACAAGCGATACGTCTGAATCGAAATGGTTGTTGACAGATTTTGCAGAGTTCGTGTTCCTGGCTCTGTTCATGATGGAGATGTTCATAAAGGTGTACGCGCTCGGTCCTCGCACATACTTCGAGTCGAGCTTCAATCGCTTCGACTGCGTAGTCATCTCGGGATCGATCTTCGAAGTGATCTGGTCCGCGTTGAAGTCCGGCTCTTTCGGCCTCTCCGTCCTACGTGCCCTTAGACTGCTGCGAATTTTTAAGGTCACCAAATACTGGAAGAGCCTAAGGAACCTCGTAATATCGCTGCTCAGTTCGATGCGTAGCATCATTTCCCTGCTCTTCCTGCTCTTCCTCTTCATTCTCATATTCGCGCTGCTCGGCATGCAGCTCTTCGGCGGTCAGTTCAACTTTGACAGCGGGACGCCGCCCACAAACTTCAACACCTTTCCCATCGCGCTGCTCACTGTCTTCCAAGTAAGTTACACTCGGTTTTTCTCGGTGGATTTTAACTAACGATAAGCCGTGTTCCATTTAACCGAAGCTGGAAAAGCATAGCGCTCGGCAAGGAAAGAAGACACGAGACATGGTCTTTCCTCCGAGCCGCGAATTAGATAATCGTCGATAATCGCGCGAGAACAGACTTGTTTAACGAGGAACGATGCGTTGGAACGACAGATCCTGACCGGAGAAGATTGGAACGAAGTGATGTACCAAGGTATCGAGGCGCAAGGCGGTACCAGGGGAGGCATGGTCTATTCGCTCTACTTCATCGTACTGGTGCTCTTCGGCAACTACACGCTGCTGAACGTGTTCTTGGCTATCGCCGTCGACAATCTGGCAAACGCACAGGAGCTGAGCGCCGCCGAAGACGAGGAGAAAGTGGAGGACAAGGAGAAGCAGGCGCAGGAGCTCGAGAAGGAGATCGAGACGCTGCAGAAGCCCAAAGACGGTAACGCGCCCAAGGTGGAGGTCTGTCCTCCGAGTCCGAACCAGAATTTGTGAGTGTCCATCCTATGCTCGATATTATCGATCCATCATACGCGGAATAATGATTTCTCTTTCGATTTTAGCAAAGACGGAAAAGGTGGAAAGCAGTCATCCGAAGAGAAAAAGCAGGATGAAGACGAAGACACGGGACCAAAACCAATGCTGCCATACACCTCCATGTTTATACTGTCCTCTACGAATCCGTAAGTCGTAATCGTTTTATCGTTCGCGGAGGTATAACACAGGGTGGTCCGTTATGATAAATAGCGTCATAAATATTGCGCATTTTGAAACCTTGATCGCTTCGAGAGTTTAATTGATATTTGTAGAATTGCCTTGGACCACTCGGTGTACGATGCGTTCGACTCGAACGAAAGAAGAATCGGAACGATAACGAGGATTTAACGTGTTCATTTAAATTTGTGTTCGCAGCGTAAGAAGAGCCGCCCATTGGGTCGTTAACCTGAGGTACTTCGATTTCTTCATTATGGTGGTGATATCGTTGTCGAGTATCGCGTTAGCCGCCGAAGATCCCGTGTGGGAGGACTCTCCGAGGAACACAGTGCTGAATTACTTCGATTACGCGTTCACCGGTGTCTTCACCGTCGAGATGATCCTGAAGATCATCGATCTCGGCATCATCTTTCACGAGGGCTCGTATCTGCGCGAGTTCTGGAACGTTATGGACGCGGTGGTCGTGATATGCGCCGCGGTTTCGTTCGCGTTCGACATGACCGGTAGTTCCGCCGGACAGAATCTCTCGACGATCAAGTCGCTGAGGGTGTTGCGCGTGCTTAGGCCGTTAAAGACGATTAAGAGAGTGCCGAAGCTGAAGGCGGTCTTCGATTGCGTCGTGAACAGTCTGAAAAACGTCATTAACATTCTCATAGTGTATATATTGTTCCAATTCATATTCGCTGTGATCGCGGTGCAGCTCTTCAACGGCAAGTTCTTCTACTGCACCGACGAGAGCAAGTATACGGAAGAGGATTGCCAGTGAGTATACGTCCGATGTCGTTTGTTAGAGACGTAGGTATACGAGCAAACTAGAATGCAAACCGACGAGAACACGAGGGTGCAACTTTTTTTACGGAAGCGTCGTCTGTGTCTCGCAGGGGTGAATATTTCGTTTTCGAAGAGGGTGCCATGCTGCCGGAGCTGAAGAAGCGGGATTGGCAGCCCCAATGTTTTCACTATGATAACGTGATGGCCGCGATGCTGACGCTTTTCGCGGTCCAGACTGGCGAGGGCTGGCCGCAGATCTTACAGAACTCGATGGCAGCCACGTACGAGGACAAGGGCCCCATACAGAATTTTCGTATAGAGATGTCCATTTTCTACATCGTCTACTTCATCGTCTTTCCATTCTTCTTCGTCAACATCTTCGTGGCCTTGATCATCATCACTTTCCAGGAGCAAGGAGAGGCCGAACTGCAAGACGGTGAAATCGACAAAAATCAGGTTTGTCGGTTCGACGCGAGAAAAGCCGAATAAATAAAGCACGTCGCATCAGCTAATCGTCGCGTCGTTTATTTCAGAAATCGTGCATAGACTTCACGATACAAGCTCGTCCTCTGGAAAGGTATATGCCGAAAGAGCGGAACAGCGTAAAGTACAAAATCTGGAGGATAGTGGTATCGACGCCATTCGAATATTTTATCATGATTCTCATCGTTTTAAACACATTGCTCCTCATGATGAAGGTGAGTGTCACGTTTCGTTCGTCCCATCCGAAAACGAGTCGAAGAGAAGCACAGATTTTCTTCGACGACGTTACGACCCCGAGTAACGTACGGGCGCAGAAGACGCGACCGCTGGATGGAAAATGATTGTTTATCGATTTACCTACCCTTGTTCGTGTATCCGGTGTACATACCTACATACGTAGTATCCTCGCGACCTTGGATCGTTTCTATACTCCGATAAATACTCGATCTTGTCGCGTTTTGGCAACTTTAACCAATCGAAAAGCAGCCTAATAGACACTCTGATACGTTGTCGTTCGCGAGATCAGCGAGATCGTCGACGAGAGTACATCGTGTTCGACAAACGTGCACAATGGAGAGTTCGAAGTAACTGTAAGATATAACGTTATATCTGTACGAGGACATTGTTGTTCTTGCCTGCCAATTTATTTATTGCTCTCTGTATAATTGTCACCCTTGTGTATCCATTGATACGTGTACACAGCTGTGTTCGATATTCTTGTGCCCGTCCAACCCTTTCGAAACCAGACAACCTCCCGACTTCTTCTCTCCCACTTTCGTCGTTTCGATTCCATTCGAATGTTGAGTTTTTACTTGGACGCTCCGTGATTCACGGTCTCTTGATGCTTTTTATACTCCACCCTCACTTGTACGTTCCGGAATCGAGACGCTTTTATTTCCACGCCAGGCGTGCGCGACTGCCGCGAGACATTATCGAGATAAGTTCCGGGCATTGAATTCAAAGTCCGTTCAGAATAGGCTACGTCTACTATACAAGTCTGTTTCTTTTCTTGGAAGAAGTATAACGAAACCAAAAAAACTGCCTTTGAATATAGAATAATTAACTGTTGATCTATATTTTCTTCTTCTTCTCTTTCTTTTTATTCGATCCGATCCACGATTTAGCGTTCTTAATTGGGGATTAATTGTATCTATTTATTAGAAAGAGGGGTTAATTGAAAAAATGTTTCCCGTGGCGTATTCGAACTTTAACACCTATTTTTAGTATCGTCGCGATTAAGAAAATAATCGATGGCCTGTTTTACCATTGTACGCGTAATTGCAAAGAAATCTAAACAGTTCCGGAGGTTCGAATTCGATGCCAGGAAACTCGATTGAATATTTCCGACAGCCGTGCACGTTAATACCCACACACGTACACCGGTCTCGGGATTAACCAATCATTTGTTTCGCTTTCGATGGTATTGTTTCCTTTTTTTTTTCTCAAAGTCCTTTGCATTTCCGTTTCGACATCCTGCGATCGAAATGTTGTCCATCTATCGGTGTCTTTTCCATTCCCTTGCTCCCTCTCTTATTGCATGGCTGCTGCTGTGTCCTCGTTTTGATAGTAGACGTACTCGAAGACGCGTGGAATAAACGATATCGAGCATCGATGCGCTCCCAGAGCCACAAACACACGTACACACACACACACGTGCGCGCGGGAGCGCGCAAAAACACAAGGTGCATTCGAATCATACGCCTCGACAAGCCCATGTTTGAACTGGTAGCGAGATTCGAAGCCTCGCACCGAACTGGCTTTGTACGAGTTACACTGTAGAGCTCATGGTCCTGTACGTATATTAAAACACACGTGTTACACGTGACGCGAGTGGAGCCGCGAAAATTCTCGCACAGAAAACGGGAAGATGGATGATACTTTTCGTTGCGTGTATAAAAATGAAACGTAAACATGGATTCTTATTACTTTTCTTGAATCGGTTTGAAAAATACTCGATGATTTATTTTTTTGAAGATGTAGAAGCATGATCAAAGTTAACGAGTAATATCGAGACGCGATAAGCTCCGTGGAAAAATTAGAAATTGCCGATTAACGAATAGAAATATCGAATATACCTTGCGATTACAGATTAATCCGACAATCACGAGTTGTTGTATTAGAAAAGTGATCACTGGCCCGCTACAGACATGTATCTATGAATCTGTACGCTAGAATGCTCGATTGGACGCACATCGTGGCTAATTTTCTGTTTTATCTTTCGGTTACTTTTTCGTTGCCCGACACGTTCTGCCTGATACGACACAAGGAATGTCATCGAGTCACCTGCACAACACGTACTTGCACATGGTCTTGAGAATGGAGCACACGCGAGTGGCGCACGATATTCGAATGTCCATCGCGAGAGGAAAGAGACCGCAAGCTCTCGTTCGTTCGGATCGTTTGTTCGAGGCGACGCGAGCTCGAACGCTTGAGCACGTTTTTCGATTTTCACGAACGATTACGTTCACGGTCTCTTTGTTCTTCGTAAGTGTTCCCGACACACGCATCGTACCGTGAATCTCACCACCGTTACGCACAACGCGCGAAAACCGCGCGTCGCATGCTGGCTGCTCGCAAAAAGAAAGAAAACACAAAATTTAAAAGAAATACAAACTACAAAAGCTTGGCGAGACCAAGCCGACCGAACCAACACGAGACTCGTCCACTGAATGTGTGTGTGTGTGTGTTTTTGTTGAACGCCAAAGACACGTTTCTTGCACGGGGCGCCCGCACGAATTATACTCCCTCTTTTCCTCTTGAGCAACCAAAAAAAGAAACACGAATTAAAAAAAATGTAGATACGCGTTTTCAGTACCTCGAGCGGAGACTCGCAACTGTCCGCTTGTTCCTTGCGAAGCTCCATATTACTTTTCTGCCGATCGTTCTTTTGTCTGACTCTCGAGATCTTGATTCCTTTTCGTTTCCGTTTCGTCGTTTCTTTTGCCGTAGCGACTCGCTCATCCTCTCGTTTGCTCGCGACTCTTACTCGTCCAAGACACCAACAAACTCTCTCGCATCTATCCACCCAGAAACCGATCCCGACGCGACCGACCAACGGGGCCCGATTAACAAACGAATATTTTAAGAATCTGATCCCTCTCTTCTTGCCGATATGCATCGATCGTAATACGGTGACGAGAATATTCACGGGCCCAGTGGTCGTCGCGTCAGACTCGATTATAATCACCGTTCGGACCCTTGGTACGCGATCGATCGTCGATCATCCGATCGATGATCGTTACGAGTACGAGTATCCAATTTTGTCGACGTTATCCCATTACACGAAGACCACGTGACCGTACTACAGCCGTGTGTACACACCAGCAACACGTAGTAGGTATACGATACCGTGTAAAGCCATTCCTACTCACCTACCCCCCAGAAATATAAAAGAGGAAACAATCTCTTTAATGTAACCATGATACCTCACACACCCGGTAGCGTCGTACAGATACACGTATCTAGGTTAACGCTAATATTATACACCTATGTGTGTCTTTCACTCTCTTTCACTCTCTCTCTCTCTTTGTCGACTGGAAAATGTCGCTATTTATATATACACCGTGTAACTTACAGATTTCGCACTCTATTTTACACGTCTTGTACGTATGGGGTGATTCGCTAACTTTGTCGCAGTAAATTCGACGAGAATATATTAAAGACATCCTTGGTATAATTTTTCGTCACATTTTTCGATTCCAAGAGAATTTTAACCTAGATGGAAAACAGACATAAGAAGTCTTTTTTACGTGCCCTTCCGAACAGTCGAACATAAACGAATTACATTTTTCTTGGAATTTTAAAAAACAGGTAATAGCCGTCGAAATACTATTTACGTACCGTTGAAGTACTTGTTACTTTGAACGATATTTGCAAGAATTTTTCAGGTATCGTCTAGCTACTTGAAACTTAGACAGAAACGCAGCTAACGCTGGGTTGACTTTAACGGCTGTCCGATCAGTGGCGGTCCGTTTCCCCTTGCGCTCGTGCATTTCGATGCTGTACAAGGTGGAACTTATAAAACGAAATTCGTCGAAATGTCGCGAATACTTTCGAGTGATATTTATGTAACGAAGCTAGCGAACCACCCTGTGTATTCGTGTTCGTATATCGTATCACGGACGATCGCTCAACGGTACGCGACGGTATCGATCTTCGTCGCGAGAATCACGGACGTTACATTCGAACCATGCCAATTTTTGAAAGAACGCGTTACTTTTATTTGTCATAAGTTGTAATTACTCGAATATATATATATATAAATATTTTTTTTTTTTATACATTTACAGTGCCATCGATACGTAAACTGTACCGATGTCGGAAACCGGGAATGCAGCGCGGAATTGAAATTTAAACACCATTTGAAAATTGTTACAAAGATATCGATGATGCTCGCCACGCTCGAGTATCATCGATGGACCTAATCGTGTCAGTGTGATCGCTGGCGACGCGAAACGTTCACGTATCGATGGCCAGGTCTCGATAGCGAGAGATAGAGCTCTCCCCTTTCTCGATTTCGAGGTGAAAGACGCGAGAAAGGGGATGGCGGATGGCGAGGAGCGTCGATCTTCGCCGATCCGCGAGAACACGGGCGCGTTTCTATATGTAGGCTTGTACGTCTGTCTGTTTGTCTCTGTCGGCCGTGTGTTTGTCAGTGTATGCATTGCAGTTCCATCGGCAAAGCGAAGCGTACAAGAACACGCTGAAGTACATGAACATGTGCTTCACGGGGATGTTCACCGTCGAGTGCATACTGAAGATCGCCGCTTTCGGCGTGAGGGTAAGCTCCACTATGCCAACAAACCCCTCATCGAACAGATTACCGAGAAAACGTACGCGCTTAGAGACTAGCCGGCTCGAGCGTCGCTGCTTCGAGCTGGCTTTCACTGAAAAATAATTCTGCGACGTTACTCGAATCCGTGAAAGGTCTTTCTTTCTCTTTCCCGTTTTCACGATCGAACAAATCGTATTCGTATTACGGATTATCGCGTAAGACGCAAAACAAGTGACAGAGGAGTCGTTTACCGTAAGCGGAATAAAAACGAATGTCGCAGGATTAGTTTTCGGTCGTAGAGTGGTAAGTTTAAGCTTGTTAGAAGGACATTAGAGTGCTGTACTATTATTTTTCTTTGTTTTTTCTTCTGGTAAGATAAGGTAGTATCTTGTTGATTCATGTACTCGATAATGTCCGTATATCGCAAGGATACATATCCGAGTATATAGATCGCAACTACTCGTCGTTAGACAGTCCTTTTTTTTTTCCAGAGCTGAACAGACGCTTAAAGTCGAGGCTGTTCCTAGTAATTGAACTTTTCTCGGTTCCCGTCCCTTCTAAAATCCCCGTTTTCGTACCAACGTTGTCGCGAGAAGTCGCTACATTTTCGAAAAATATGAACAAGTGAAATTACTAGGAATGTAATTTTGTCCTTATCGTATCGTAGTCGAATCTGCAGACCGCGGCGTATGTTCGGCTCTGTAGACGATCCGAACGAGTTTGTACGTTCGTGCACGCTCGTTGCTTCGCGAGGATTGCAGGATCGGGAAGATTCGAAGCTCGAAGTACGACTGAAATCGTTCGGTACGTCGCAGCTAAGACTCTTTTCCGTTCCGTTCTCTTCGCCGACTCGAATACCTTTGACTCGACACGAGACGCCGCGCTGAAAGTATTTCAGATCACGACCCGAACTCTTCGAAATGTGAAATCTGATTACGCGCAGTTGAACTGGAAGCGCGCTCTGCGTTAAATGAAACTCGGTTAAATAATTCAAAAGATTTACGGAAGAATAATAGCGAACAGTCTCGTTTCCGCCGTTGCGCGCGCTTCCACAACATCTGACTTTATTTACAAGTACACAATCACACGTACAACACCTACACGAAACGCTCGCATTCACGCAACGATCATTACTGGACACGAAGAGACGAAGCATAACTGTCACTTCAAATTATTTTTAGTTGATCTCTCTTTCTATCTATTCATCTATCTATCTATTTATCTATCCGTCTTCTGTTTCTGGCTAGTTATTTTCATTTTTTTTTTAATCAATTTTGCCCACGAGATACGCCGAACGGGGGGGGCTACCGTCTCGAGGAAGTAATTCCGCTGACAAAAATACAGCAAAAGCAACCCTGAGAGTTCCCGTGCATGCTGTCTCCGTCTTGTTGCATCCGCACGTGATCACTGCACGTTGACATGTTTTTTTATCTTTGCATGCGTACACTGCGACTTTCACGCCGGGTATCGATCATCTTGGATCGATCGCGAAGACCGATACCTGGCGTTGAAAATTGCTTGTTGTTGCAACGACTGCGTGTTATGGGCCAGCGACGATGAACGCTATCGCAACGGCTCGATCGAAAACTTTTTCGACCAGTGCGGCGAGACCGATGGCGTTTCAATGTTCGCTGCTCGAAGACCTGAGAATGGAAAATTCGTATATCCAAAAAGGACGTCTTTCTCCGAAAAGTTTGAGCCACGGATCGTCGAAAGGATACTTGCGATTGTTTAAAATTGAATTTTACGGGCAATCATCGTCGCGATTTCCTACAAATTTCTAGCAGCGATCATTGACGATGAAACGCGATCACTCGAAGCTCGGTCAATTTTCGGACGATGACGAATCTCCGCTAGATTCCGTTTTTCCGTTACACGCATGTTATCCTATCAGCGTCGGGATGGACCGAGTTACCAATTCTACTCGCGCACTCGCGAGACACACCCACACCCACATCCACAGATACGTACATGCACACGCACACGCACAAACATATACGGAAGATTCGAGCGTCGTTTCGCGCGCGTCGTCGTTGGAGACACGAACGCAGAAACGGCGAGCTGCCTCGAAAGATCGCTCTACGAGAGATTGGTTAGACTTGCTTGTTGGGTAGTTTGAGAGAGAAAATAATATTGCCCTAACGAATCAACGGTCGCCGCGCATTTATCGCAACGGAATTACTTGGATCTTTCGAATAAAACGTACATCTTTTTCTAGATTAATCCTCGCGAATTCGGTTGCAACGTTCATCGATTTTGAGAATGATTTTAACATGGGTCGGTCGTGTCCGCGAAACGAATATTTTTTCATGAATAGACACGTGCGTTTATCTGCGAGTATCAATTACTAAAAAAAGAATGAAGCAAAGTTTGACGGAGGAGCGGCTAAAAGTTGGTGCGAACATAAACGAGGCTAAAAGTTGACCAAGTAACTCCGTTTCGAAATGACTAACGAAGCTCGACAGGCGAAATCGGGCAAACTTTCTTTCGCACTTCGGTCTTTCCCGTTGTTTTTGGTAAAACGTTATCCGGACGTCCGTGTGGTCGCAAATGAGAGAAAGTTTGCGCGACCTGTTCGGTGTTCAGCCACGGAAGAAACTAAAAAGACAACCGGGGGCGTGACAACGAGTTAATTAATCGAATAACGAGAATCGATCGACGTCGGGATAAACCGTGTTATCGAGGAAACAGCCCGCCTCGACAGCTGACAAGATCCGGTGATTTCGTGATAATCCGAAAGATTCGAGATTGTTTTTCTTATTTCTGATTCGTCGACGAGGGGACTACTCGTTCCCGAAAAGATTGTTTATGAAAGTACGCGCGGAAGAATTAACGAATAGCAAAGAAAAAGAACAAATGCAAGGCGGGCAGCGATGCAGAATCTTCGCTTTTGTTACGTCTGTCTGTTGGGTGTATTTTGTAGTATCACGAGGCGCCACCAATTCTATTGGACACCTTGACCGTCGTGAACGTGATCGTCACCCTCCTTTTCCTCATTGAGTGCATCCTTAAACTCGTCGCCTTCGGATGCAAGGTATAAAAAAAAGCCTCTTAATTATTAACTCCACTAACTTGAATCACACGCAATTAGATTATGGTACATACCGTGCATAGCGATGGGACTAACGATTCATACGGAGGTCTCGATAAATCTCGAGTTTCGTTTAAATACATTCTTTTCGAATCGTTTCATCGATCGATGGTATCGAACCATGTATCAGTCCCATCGCTAACCGTATATTACGTGTTGTCTCTTGTTTTTTTTTTTTTTGGTTTTTTACTTCTCCACCCAACCGATCGATCACCCTTCGTGCTCGCGGAGATAGCGATATTTCGCGAGGGAAAATGTCGCACGGATAGATCGTATAACGTAAGGAAAAGACAAAGAAGCAAGCGTTCGACGTAGCCCCAGAAACGAAGATTGTCATAGTGAATCGTGGCTGGTACATAAAGCGATGGAACGCGAGCGAAAGATTCGCTTTTCTTGATTCTCTGAAGCAAGTAGGAATCTTTGCGAATGGTACGACCCTCCTTCCTGCTCTTCTACCTCTTTAACAATTACGATGCAACAGCGATCGTGCATCGATTAGCTTCGAATAGCACGCGTGAAAACACCGGAAGGAAGTATTTTTAAGCTGACGCATTTGTACGCGTCGGTCTTCTTGGTGAAATTTCGTTTTCACGCGTGCTATACGTAAGCTAGAGTTTTCTTGGAGTTTATCTTTGAACCGTCCTCTGTATCTTGAGTATAAAACTAGAGTAACGTGGCGATAGTACCGAGAAGCTGAGAGATAGAGCCGAGATTGTTACGTCGATACTCTTGCTCGCTTGCATCTTTCGAACCGCCAGAGGGAAGCGACCCCTTTCCCGACCCGGAAAACGTTCGAAACCAGAGCTTCCCCGTAAAATATTTCTCTCTCTAGTTTGCTTGCTATTACCGGCATGCTCCCGTAGATACTTCTTTAGAAGAGATCCCGTCACTACTCGAGCCGATCTCATCGATCACTAAAAGCGCCAAACTCGTAATTATAATACCTCAAGGTGATCTTTCGCTTCAACGCTTCGAAACATGTGCTTCATATTTGAGAATTTTTTCCAAGAACGTATAAGCTGCACTCTTTTCTTCAAATTTGATACATCATTTTGTCGATAACTTGAGAAAAAATCCAGTAATTCGTAGAACAAGAAATATTTCTCAGAAAGTAGAAAAATAATTTGAGAATCCTCTCTCAGCTCTGTTCATTTTCCGACGAGTTGGAACTAGCGAAACGAAACTAGAGAGATAGAAACAGGTAGAATATTTTTAACGCGAGCTTTCGATCGCTAGCTTCTCGCGTACTCTCCACTACCTGTATCGTAGAGATCAGTAGTACTGTATTCGTTGTGTGATCAGTTGCATCGATTAACGTTGAACGCCATAGTTTTTTGATATCCGAGTCCTTCGTGTAGACATGCCGGGATACTTTGCTAGTTGTTTATCCGAAACTAATCCTCTCTAATCGTTCACGATCACGCGAGAAGAATTTTGACAACGAAGAGATATGGCCTTTACTCAAAACACCGTACGAAAGCACGATTCCTCACACACTTTAGTTTGTCATTCATAATTAGCATTTACATTCGTCTAAGAGTGCGTACAAACACGCAACGCATACATACGTACATATTTACATACGCACATACTATACATACATAAACACACATACATACGCACATACAATAATGCGCATACACAAATATAAAAACACACGACAAACTTACAGGAAAGAACGGCGAGCGTTCCATATTCTTTCCGAATTAAGACTCGTAGTGTCTTTTTTAGCGCTAATTTCGCAGACATCTTACACACTTGAAAGTCATCCAAGTTTGCTCGAATGGTTTGTTGATTAGTGAAAATCGTGATACCGGAGAGGAACATTCGTTAAACCGAACGAACGAAAGAAGACTTCGAGCAAGCTTGGAGACGATATCAGGCAAGACTGATCGCGTTGAGCGGTTTTCTAATCGATCTCTTTTTCGATTCTTTCGCGAACAGAATTTCTTCAAGGATGCTTGGAACACGTTCGACTTCATCACGGTAATCGGCAGCATCGTGGACGCCCTCGTGATCGAGTTCGGGGTACGTAAAGCTTCGGCAACTACCATTGCGTAATCGCTAAACCAAGTATACGGTTGTACCTTGATTATTTCCACTTTTCAATTAGATTCAAACAAGAAATTTCTAAACAGTTGTACTAAACGATACAAGATAAACTATCGACGTAACGTAGTACGTATTAATAATTGAAAAGAAGGTTAAATAATTATAGTGCAACTCTTTAAATGTTGATGCGAGGAGAAGTAGTAACGTCCAGATTATGTTACCCAAACGACGAAATCCACCGATTCCAACTTAATCGTATGACCCAGTGTTGCTTGATTGTATATCTCGAGTATTGTCTTTCCTTTAACCCCTTTGCTGCTTTTTCTAGTTTCAGCAACCGTGTACAGAGATGTATATGTACATGTACATAAGATAGGCTAGCAGGTAAATAACCGGTTTTATTCGAATCCCTATAATCTCATGTATCTTATACGTAACATTATGCTGCATTCATACGCTACACACTCACATTGTACATTCCAACATCTGCACCGTATAAGATGGCTATGGTGTTCGCATTACAACAACCATCGTTCAAAGGAAAACGCTTGTCCGAGTATAACTGTCGCAAAAGGAAAGATCGATAATTTTGCGAAGCTTTCGGACATTTTCGGTTGCCTCGAACGATTCGTAAATTTTCGTGAAATTTCAACCGAATTTTCGAGCAATTTCCTTTCGAACAGCTTTCACTTTCGCATACCAAGAAAATGAATTCTCTGAACAACCAACACAATTACAGCACTTACCCGTTAAGTATTTTTTTATTCCTTTGTAGTAGAAGTATATTTGAGATCCGAGGTAAAACAACGTACTTACTTTCCACACACGAATACTCCAGTAAAGAGCCAGATAAGCCGACCGTCATCTTCGGCGTCGACGACGCATCGAAACCGCGGAGTCGAGTTAAATCGCTCCCTTAAATTGCTTGTACTACCCGTAGATTCGATGAATCGGCAGACATCGACAAGTATCTCGTTGGCTAACTTGCTTTCGGTCGTTGAGGTAAGCCAAGTTATCCGTCGCCAAACTTGGCGCGCAAAAGATTTCTTTGGAAGCGGTTTCGCCGTCGCGGCAGCTTCGTTTAAAGTAAATTGCCGCTAGTTTTATTCTGTATTTGCGTATTAAGAAGCTCAATGTGTACAAGCCGTCCAATCAATCCAATAAATCCAATAATTTTGTATTGTCGTGTTTTCTTGTGTTAGGAGCGGTTTTCGAGTGTGCCCAGTGGCGGCCAACTAGGCGAAAAAAAGGTATAAATTTCGTCGTATTTACGATACAGACGTAAGCATTGTTAATCAAAGAGTTCCTAATAAAGAGATAAGTATATTCGAATGTTTTATCGAACACTCGATTCTGTCGGTGATCTCGCGAAATTTAACTCGTCAACGTCACGATCTTGGTACACGACCATTTCCCACGATAAATCACAAAAGAGATATTCATACATTGCATAAATACACCCTTGACACGTCGCGTCGGCGTCGTTACGGCGACGACACCATGTTTACACTCTCTGCGCATACACAGATCACACAAGACAAACTCGAATAGCATGTGGATGCGGTATTAACGGTCAAACAAAATTTTCGCTTCGATGCTGTCAGAGGTTGGACCACAGCAAATGGGTTTAACGAACGACGTTAGAGAAACGACGCACGGTGAAACCTGTGCGTTGCATCGCGACACCCAGATGTTTTATTTAGTGACTTGTTTGTTAAATCTCGATCGCTTTCGATCGACGCGTTCGCAAGGAAAATGCAGTGATATGAAATATTTCGGTGGGAGGTTGGTAAACGCAGGGTACAAGAAGACGCAGAGTTGTATAGCTTCGTTCGTGCATCGAGACGGTTCCCGAAGCCTCGTTGAACGAACGATCGAATCCTTCGTCGCGCGTCTAACGAACCTCGATCGTTGCACGCGCGAAGCTCGACTCGAGTTCCCGATAAGGTGTCGGCATCTTTGGGGATTAAGTGCAATTTTCTCTGTCCCCTGCAGGAGAACTTCATCAACGTCGGCTTCTTGAGACTATTTCGTGCGGCCAGACTGATCAAACTGCTCAGACAGGGATACACGATACGAATTTTGCTCTGGACCTTTGTACAATCCTTTAAAGTGAGTAGAGATCTGCGAACTTGGTAGAATTCGAGCGACAGAGATTTCCTCCTACGATTACGCTGAAAATGATTCCGAAGAGATTTCTGTCTTTCTTTTCTTTCTATCGAGTCGAGAGCGTTTGCATATGTATGTACAGGTCGAGAAATGATCACGATCCGATTTAATAAATTTGTTGTTTTTGTAGGCTTTGCCTTACGTTTGTCTCCTCATCGCGATGCTGTTTTTCATCTACGCGATCATCGGTATGCAGGTACGTATCGCTCTCTCGGAGTACTCGGTCGAACGTTTAACACCGAGACCTAATTTTTCTGATCCCGTTTCAACGCCGAATGGACGAACAAACGAGTTACGTTGATTCGTTGTCTGTTATACTTGAACGAAACGAGACGAGACGAGACGAAATCGCACCGAACGGAACGAAACGAAACGAAACCCGAACCGTTCTAGACTGCTCGGTCAAACAAGACGAACGATACGATTTACAGGAAGAGAAACGTTAAACGATCCTCGGTTGCAGCGGCGATTAGTGATACATGAAATTCCCGTTGTCAGGTCTTTGGAAATATATCGAACGATCCAGGAACAGCGATCGATGAACACAACAACTTTCAGTCCTTCTTCGCTGGTCTTATGTTGCTTTTTCGGTGAGTCGAGCAGCTAAACGCAGCGAAGTTCAAAGACGGGATAAAGTGAATCATTGTTGAACGAGAAAAGCTACCGATCCGTCAAACAGTTTCGTTCGACGTAAAAACAAAAACATAGAAAAATAGAAGAAAAATAAGCAGTTGGCCAGTTGCATTTCGGTTCCATTCGAGTAGATCTTTGATAATATAAACACGAACGGATGTAACTAGAATCGAATACCCAAAGGAAAACGGATTCCCGAATTTCTAGATATTATTGCTTCGAATCAAATTGTTCGGTATACGTATAAGTAGAAAAGTATCGATCGATGCAATTTACGCGTTTGTTTACGAAGTGTTTATCAAGTATCGCGTACTTTTCGCACCTCTGAAGCGAACTGTTTCAAAGAACGAAGGACGCGAACGGTCGGTAGCAAATTATGGTAGAGAGTATATTGGGCTGTTGGCATGAGGTTTAAGGAGAGTAAGCTGCTCGACGTGTCAGTCTGTTGTAATTAAACCCTGCAAATTAGACTCCCCATAGACAGTTGGTTCCATAGAGATGCTTGCCCTAGATTGTTGAAGTTGGTCACGTTACAGCGGTACTCGAGAGAACGGGGGAAAAAAATTGAGGGGAATGCTCGAACTAGTCGAGTAAACGCAATCTACATAAAACGGAGGATGCTCGATATTCGATTGAACGGATCGGATCGTATGGGATCGGATCGGATCGAATCGGATCAAGTATTCTCTCGAGGTACTCGCGTATCGATTCAAACACGAGAGCAAAAGAAGTTCGTAGCTCGCAATTAATGTGGTGGATGCGTATTGTTAGAGGGTAGATCGACACTCTATCACTGTGTACACTTTTATTAACTCGAACATGGTAGAAACCGAACGTATCATCAAGAAACGATCGATATTCCAGATATTAAGGTTTCCTCGATGGAAAATGTCGAATACACGCGGTACCCGAATAAGACCGCCCAAATTTATCATTCGTCTAGAAAAAAGAAAGAAACTTGTTGCTAATGCCGTGCTCGCCCTTTGGCCGCGGCCCTTTTCTTTTTCTCGGTCTCAGATATTCGGTAACATCGCGCTGGAGGCCGAGACTTCTATTACCAAGCACAACAATTTTCAAAGCTTCATTCAAGGTCTGATGTTGCTTTTTCGGTAAGTAGCACAACACAAACTACGATAAAGAGAGAACGGCTATTTTCTTTTAATTCCCAATGATTTTTTTTTCTGTCCGTATTTCGAGCAAGTTCGCAAACAGAAAGAGCACAGCTAAAGTTCACGCTCGCGACTGTATATACAAATTGAAATGACACAATCCTTTGTAGACCGGCAACATTTCGATGCTCGAATACGAGTCGATTCTGCGAGCGATTCTATCGAATTCGTTGGCGCTCGATGTTCCTTTCCACAGACGATTCCTAAGAAATGTTGGACTACAGAGGATTAAAATTCGACGGCACAGCTTTCGCAAAATTGGCGGACAAAGACTTTTTCGTTTCATTCGACGAATCGAGGTGATGGTAATTCGTATCGTCGGAACACTGCACCACTTGAAATTACTAACACGTAAACATAAACGGGCCGAATTACGCCTTATCGCGGATAGTTTCAACTAACACGCAGTAGAATGATCGAGTAGAGAATTGAGTTACCGATCAAGTATCGCTTTTGGTATTGCATTCGATTACGAAGGAACAGTTTTTCGAAAGTATAACCACATATTCTGCTTGTCGTATTTCAAACAAATATTATCGCGTATGCGTTTCCGGCGAAAACAATTTACCAATTTTGTAAACGTCCAACCGGTGAACCTATTCGATCTAAACGTGTCAATTATCGATGAAGATCTAGCTTTAGAAAACCATCGAGTAGATTTACGATACGCGATAATATCTGATCAGTTTTACCATGCATGATGTGTTTTCGAGGCGAATCTAATTCCGTGTTCGACTATCGTAACATTTGCTATAGTAAGTAAGTTGAAATTGGCAGCGTTCCGTGAACGTGAAACGGAAGCGTAGAACGCTTGAGATTTCATCCAGTATTTTGCATGTAGTACGAAAGTCGGCCGAACCGATGATTCCCGAGAACGTCTTCCAGCGATGCAACGCTCCAGTGAAAAATAGTCGTGAGTTTTCTGGAAGCGTCGCGAAGGTTGAAAGATCTATCATCGGCAGCTCCTAAGTTTGTTGAGAGGGTTGTAATCGAACGCGAGTGGAAACGAGATAGAGCGAGCGCAAACGAGTGATAGAATCGGTATTTTCAGGTGTGCTACCGGCGAGGCGTGGCCGAACATCATGTTGTCCTGCATCAAGGGTCGCCCTTGCGACGTTAAAGCCACGAAACAGGACACCGACGGCTGCGGCTCGAACATGGCGTACGCGTACTTCGTCTCGTTCATCTTCTTCTGTTCGTTCCTCATGCTGAACTTGTTCGTCGCCGTCATCATGGACAACTTCGATTATCTGACGAGGGACTCATCGATTTTGGGCGCCCATCACTTGGACGAGTTTGTCCGGATCTGGGCCGAGTACGATCCGAACGCGACTGGCAAGATCCATTACACCGAGATGTACGACATGCTCAAGAACATGGATCCGCCGTTGGGGTTTGGCAACAAGTGCCCGAACCGGCTCGCTTACAAGAAGCTCATCAGGATGAACATGCCGGTGGACGTCGACGGGAAAGTGAACTTCACCACCACCCTATTCGCCCTGATACGCGAGAATCTCAGCATCAAGATGAGATGCGGTGAGTAACCATCCCCGCGTCGCGTCGATTGGATTCGCGCGCTAGTCGCGCAGAGATCAAACGAAACCGTTACGTTCCATTATTTTTATACGAACCAAATTTAGCCTGCAAACGCGAATATCAGTTATACAACAAGTTTGTTCGATATTTAATTACCACTCTCCCATTGTTACCAATGATACGATAGCCGACGAGATGAATCAAGCGAACGAAGAACTGAGAGACACGATCAGGAGTATCTGGCCTTTACAGGCGAAAAAGATGTTGGACCTTTTGATACCTAGGAACGAAGGTAAGGATCTCTTTCGAGCTGTTACACCGTTGCTCTGGACGACTCTCTTTAACGAAACCGCCTTCGTCGTTCTGTTTCAGAATTAAACAGAGATAAGCTGACCGTTGGTAAGATATACGTCTGCCTCCTGATACTCGAAAGTTGGAGGACGACTAGGTTTGGTCAGATAGAATCGACCGGACAGGTGAGTGTCCCATCAGTTTCCTATCGAGTCTCACTCGTTCCATAATCGAAGACCCTAGCGATAATTTCCTCTGTTCGAACAAAATGCCTCTTCGTTGCGTTCCCGCGATTCGCTCGTTTCGTCGATTCGACCACCTGTCTTCGTATTACTCGCGAGTCGAGCTAGCTATACGCGATTGATACGCGATCGCGTATCGCGGGAACCAATTGAGGATTCCGTTCGAATGAATGTTTGTCGTTGGCTTCGTCGTGGTAGGATTCCACACCGGCGGTGTGGAAGCCACGTTTCGAATAGAAAATCTCCAAACATTCCAAGTAGCTTCTTGACGACCCAACGAAGCTTGGCATCGTGAACCATCTATATCGTCGACGCAAATTACAGTCTGAGAACGAAATCGTGAAAATAATGCTACCGAAAAGCAACACATGTATTCGTATTTTTGCGCGCATTTTACATTTATTCGAAATTGCTTCAAGATCAAATAAAAGTACGCGTAGGCGCGCGTGTATGTTATTGTTCAATCTTTCCAACAGACAAAAGAGAATATCAATTTATTCCGTTTAATCTTACCGAAAGTACACGATTCCAAGCTTCCATCCCGAGTCCTTACATTCCGATGCTATATTACTGTGTGCTCAGTAGTGCTGAGAATTTTTAAAGGTTCATATATATTTGAACAAGTAACGAAAAATCGAGATTCTTAGCCGCGTTCTTTATCCCAGCGTGCTCAGCTTTCGATACACAAACATTTTGAAGAGCGAAACGCCATGCAACGTTGCGATCGCGAATCGGATACATTCGTTCGTCTCGCTGGGCTAACGAACCAGCACCGATTAGTTAACTATTACTTACGAACAAAAAAGACGTTCAATCTCTGTCTGTTCAGTCGAATTAGCCGAGTCAATATGTGTAGAAACAGTTCGATGTCACCCCTCCTGAACGTCGCAATACGAATTTGATGCAACCGATTAACGTAGATCGTTCCAAATCGATACATCGTTTGCAGACGTCTTCTTTTTACGAATTTCGAAGCAGAATCGATAACGAGAATCGTGACTTTATCCGTCCACGCGAAAGAACGAGTTTCGTTCGATGTTTCGTCATTATGGCACACGATGGATCGACGTCGATATGGACTACTCATAGAAAATTAGGACAATATGATTTTTGAATGAATTACGATTAGAACATTAGAGAAAAATCTGTGTGTTGGATTTATACGTGTTTTCATTAAAGAGTCATAGAACGAGAGTACAACAGCGAAGTTTGAACCTTCGATTTAATGGAGAATAGAGTTACATTATTATTATTATTATTATTATTATTAATGTTATTATTATCATTATTATTATTATTATTATTTATTATTGTTATTGTTATTGTTATCGTTATTATAATTGTGACATTAGTGTAGGAGTAATTTATATTCAAATTTTAACTACAGACAATACTTTTATGTACTTATATACCAGACAAGAGGATGTTCACGCAGCTCTCAATCATCTCTTTGTGTCTTTCTCTTTATTTTCCAGAACGATAACGATCTTATCGATAACGATAATGCTGGGCAAAGTCCTGCAGCCCAGGCGGTAGTACTTACTTTTTCTCTTACTTAATATCATCTTAATACGGTTTCTTTCGTTTCGTTTTTTCTTTGTACATTCACGTTTCTTTTACCTCTACATTGTTTTACACGTACCCCACGTCCACTGCGAAGGATCATCGAACATATTTTCAGATCTCGATTAAATATCGTTTTCGTCCAGACGACAGAAGAAAAATTCGACTCGAGCCGCGCGAATCCTTCGCAGCGAACGATTCATTTTATTCTGTACATAAATACATTCATTTTATATTTAACTAATCCCTAACCCATGCAGAGACACAGTAGCCTGTCGTGTACATAAAGTAACTAAAGCTTAACTAAATCTTTACCTTGAACCGTTTGCCTAATTATCATCAATTATCATCGTATTCGTTCAAACGTAGAATCGGCAGTTGTATCTCTGCTAAAGTTTTAATCTTGTACGTTTATTTTCTATGCATCGATACACCGCACACAAAAATCCACCGACACTCGTTACACTACTACATTTTCGTTCGAGTTACGTTCCGTTCACATCCGTAGATCTATATTCTTTCCTTCACTGTTTCCACTATCACCGAATCACAAACCAAAGAACGACGACGCAACAGCGGCTGCCGCGTTGCGATAGAAAATCTTCTAGGTTGCGTTTCCTTCGAATATTTATATAAAAGAAAACACTATCGTATTCGAATTAATTCGAATCGTAACGGTGATAATTATTAGTCCGTAAACGATTGAAATCTGCTGAAAAATATCGCTTCGAGATTAACGGACACTCGTCTTCGTTAATATTTACCAATCGTTTTTATCAATTCTAAATGAACAAATTTAAAAATAATAAATGAGAGAAAGCGAGTCAGCCGCAATTGCGATCAGAACGGAACCACTATCACACTTGAACTTTTCTTCTTTCTTAGGCACTTGATATATTAGCGAAAGTACGAACTAGAGCATCCGTCGGGTTCACACGATCTATAGAACTTTTAGAAACTTTAGTCTTTCCTTTAAAAGAATTTCCTTTCTAACAGCACGTTTCCTCTTCAGATAATAAGCAACTAGTCTAGGATAATACTTGAACTATTAGTTGAGTAGCGCGTTCGATTTTATACATCGTCGAGGACGAACCCAAGGATCACTCGTAAACATTTGAAAATTGCATAATCGGAGAATTATCTCGCGGAAAGCAAGTCGATGCATAAAATCGGAACGCTCTAAATTTTTTTAGTCGTCGCGTCGGTATCGCGTGGGTGTCGCTGGCACGTGCACCCACGCGTAATCGGCTCTTTGCCCCCTCGAGAACACGATATAGCTGTGTGCAAGTAAGTTACCTAGTACATCGAACCTCGTAGAACGAAATTAGTTCGAAAAAAGAACACAAATTGGAGAAACTTGATCCTCGAATATAGCTCGCCTTTTGCCTCGACTATCATTCCATTAGTCACGATTTAGCGATCACCGATTTCCGATTGATTCTTCTCTTACGATTAGACCAATAGTCACCCGAATCCGTGTCTGTTTCGTCCACATAGCGTCCGACATAGTCGATCTTAGATCTAGCATTAGAAATTTAGTTTTCCGATCCCTTGAGACCGATCGTTTCCGTTACCAAATTCTGCTGCAACCGTCTGTCTTTCTTACCTTATTTCTTTTTTCTTTTCACTTCTGTTCCTTTGTTCTTTTTGTATCGTACAACAGCTCTTGATATTACCGTAGTTGGATCGAGGAACTCACTTCTGATTCGACGATACTTTGCAAGCTGCGAAGATGCTTTCACCAAAGGAAATACATTATTCTCGACGTGCGTTCCTCGACTTAGAGATATTCAGCGTTCTTGCTAGTTGGTCTGAATTAGTTTCTTTTCTCTCTCTTTTTTTTTTCTACATTTCGTAATTTGTCTGCGACACTTTCCGAAGACCTTCCGTCACCACGTAGCTTAGAAACTGTACTAGTCTAGAAAGTTTTGATCGAGTACCGTTTCTGTAGACTCGTTGCCTGATTAGAATAGTTCTCTTTCGCGATGGCTTAGCGTCTCGCAAAGAGTAAAGTTAGTAAAAAAAGATGTCGATTTCGATTAGGTCGATCGAAGGCGGTAGCTCTATATATGTATGAAAATCGTTGATACGTTCGATGCTAAAGGGTTTTGTTTGAAAATACCCTTGACCTTTTATTATTTTTTTTTTTTTTTTTGGTCAAAAAAGTTCACAATCGTATTCGACCGATATCACGCCTATAATTTTCGTAGGCATAGAGCTACCAGCCTTTACGAACTCGATCAAACTCGACGCCCAATTGCTACCGACTTTCCTCCTTTCGGACACTCGGTTTCCTCTCTAAGAACTACATCCGGTTACACGTCGCGACACGCAGACAACAACACGACAAACAACGATTACCACCACGAATCAAGTAGCTAGAATTCTACCAGTCGTTTTTCGGAAGATTCAGCGACGTCGATTTTTCTCGATACAAACGATGCTGTGAACAACCAAATGTTTATGCCCGCCGGCGAAAATTATTCGCTGCACGACGAACCGGGACGTTTAGCGTATCCGAGGGTAACGAGTCGATGTGAATAATTTGCGTCGTCGTGCCAGGAAAGAAGGGGCTTCCGCCAGGAAGCCTTTTCATCCGCACTCAGAGTAATTAGTCGTAGACGACGTGCTTGCGAACAATTTGCAAGTTCGTTCGTGTAGTCGAAACTATAGAGTTGAAAGTTGAAAGTAATCGATGGTAGATGAATCGTAGCCAATCGTGGCGTACTTTAAGCATGTCGATGAACCGAGTAAAAACGTACATTTCGTCCACTTACATATATATATACATACGTATGTATGTATAGATAGATACCTGTACATGTGTGTGTATATACGATATACAGAATTGTTAGCTCCCCAAGTAGCTCCCCGTCACAGTTGTTCGTTGTGATTGGCTTGAGTACTATGTTTGTCCACGACTTGTTCGCATATGTGTATTAATACCTTTAACGAAACGTCCGTGAATCGTCGGTGTTTTTTGACCGACGCGAAGGAAGCGATCGATATCGATTCGATGGAATTAGATCGATCTGAAACTCGGACACCGACGGTTCGCGCTACTTTGTTGCATGATTACTAACGTTTGCATTCCCACAGTGGCATAAACGTGACAAGTAAATAAATGTCTCTAATTGCATATGATAACCTTATGCTCGTCCATAAAACACTCGACAAACTAATATTATTATAATTAACATTCGTAACGTAAGATATAGTTTGGTTATGTTTTGACAAACATATACAGGCTTTGCCAGAGTGTGATCCACCGTCGCAAAAGAATGAATTCGCAAACTTTTTCACTTTTATTACGTCTTTTCTACAATTCTATATCAACGCACACGCAAAATTCGTAACGTGCATTGTCGCGACAGAATGGCAACGCGTTCGTTTAGCGACACTTTCAAGTGCACCATCACGATATACTCTTTCTTATATAGCATGGCCTCTTTTTTTATCAGAAGAATTTCTCTCTCCCTCCCCTTCTCTTTCTCTCTCTCTCTCTCTTTCTCTCTACTTCTACTCAATCTATCCATCTATCTACCTACCTATCTGTCTCTTGCAACCGATTCGTTCTCTTCGATTCCCTTCGAATCTTTGCATACGTACGCAAAAATGTATAAAGGTAAAAGAAAGAAACAAGACACCTGAAAGCCTGTATGTGCCTGTACATATTGTACGATAATACGGGTGGCTCGGGGATCGAACGACCATCCGAGCGTCGGCGTCGATCGACGAGAAACAAAACACACAATACCGTAGAAAAACGTATCGACCAGCTCTGATAGTTGGTGTGGTTTCGCACCTTCTCGACTTTAGCAATCGGCCTTCCTCAACTGCATACTGGACGTGACAGCGGTTAATCACACGGGAAATAGCCACGGGACCGGAAGTAGGGCGAACAGCCTCGAGCCGGTGGTACGTCCGTTGGACTCGAAGATCGATCAACACAAGGAGTTCAGGGAGGAAGACGATGCGGCCCTCGGGGTCCTCGCAGCCAGCGAGCACAGACGTCACCGTAGCATCAGGTATCGTCTTCCGCCTGTTTCTTTTTCCATTTTTCATTTCTCGCGTTTACCATTCGCTGCGTTGAAACAACGTACGCGAGAGTTGTTAAAATCGTCTCGTTTCTATTGATACGACACGAGTAGCTAATTAAGTCTAAGACGGATGGAGATGCCGCTAATCGACGATCGTTATGCTTTCAGAAATAAAAAGGTGAACTGGAAGATGTCCCACCAGTACGATATACTAGGCAGCAGCGGAGAGAGTAGCCAGGGAGGGGGTGGGTCTGGGGTTGTACCCGTAGTTAATGACGAGGATCGCGCCCCCGAGCTAGAGCCATTGCTGGCTGAGGTGCCCTCCCAGCAGGATCAAAACTACTACTACTACCACCATCACCATCACGACCAATACTACGATACCGACAAAGATCTATACTATGACCGTCACCACCACCACTACCACCACCATCACCATCACCACCATCATCATGCTCACCGACCACCCTCGTACTATCAACACCAGAATACCTACGCACCTCGCTCCTCGATCCGTTACCACAAGGTCTCTCGGCTCGATTCAATTAAACAAACAATCCTATCGCGATTTCGATAGCTCTAACCTCGATCGGTCGCGATTTACAACGAAACGAGTTGCCTAGAAAATTACCCTAGCTACGATTCAGCTAGGCCGGTCTAGCTCGCGAGGTGAACGTTTCGACTCCATCGACGGAGTCGTACGATATCGATCACCTCGAGACGCGCGTCTGGATCGCGGTAGATCGAGGATAATCGCTTCGATCGGGACGCATAGATACGCTCAGAGCCGAATTAAGTCATGCCCTTTACCAAAGTATCGGTACCCTGAGTTATTCGTTTCAAACTCATCGACATTGGTGTATATGGTTAAGTTTGAAGTATAGATGTTGATCGTTGCAATTCATTTTTTTTTTTTTTTTACAGAAGCGTACTTTTCCACTATCGACGTACACTTGTATTATTGAAAATTCAATTTCCTCGACAAATTCGATACGAAGGCTATATGCAGATATAGATATAAATATAAATAGATATATAGATATAGAAAGAGTCAATCTTTCCTCCCCTCGGAAATATTGCCGGAGATCTCGCGTTAATTGTAGTCTGCGAGCCTAGAAAATCTTAATTCGGCTCTGGATACAGTCCGTGCTTAACAACCGTTCGCGATACGGATCTTTCTACGTAGAATCTGAATGCGACGATACGCTTTCTTTAGACTTAGTTCGATCGTTAGAATAGGGCTCTGTGCGTCGCGATTAGTTCCGACGGAGATGAAGCTTGCGATAAACCAGAGAAATTCCTAATAGACGGAGTCGAGAACACCTTTAGATTCGGTAACATTTTCTTTCCAACGACACTAGACTAGGGTAGATCTAGATGTATAGATTCGAGTTACCGACAGATTAGAGAAGACATCGTTCGTTTCGCGGCCGGTTGATCGGGATCTCACAATCAGACGAGAAACGAGAAGCATTGCGCGCGATGCTGTAAATCGGCAACTGTCGAGATCGATTCGCGGTTCGTTCTCCTTCATCTATAAACCGCGTTCGTGACCGAGAATATGTAAACATATTTTCAGTCGTGTTTACGAATTTACCGCGATTCGATCTTGAACGCCAACTAGAGAAGGATCCAACCTGCTCCCTTGCGACATCAACGTGTAGTTTACTGGATAGAGAAGTACACGGAAGACGAGTCACGAGAAACAGAACGTGCAAGTACCTCTGTTATCGTATCTCTCTCTTGTTGTCTTGCAATGTTAATTATACGCGTGCAACGACCGTTTTATACGTTAAAACGCGTTAAAATTGAAGGGGGATGGGTTGGTACCTCTTCCTGTGAATGGTAGCATCTTTGTAAATACAACGATTAGAACCGATCATCGCGTGAAGCGAGCAGCCACTTAGATGACTCCTACATCCACATCATTACCTGGATACAAGATTTTTAGTGACCGTTCGATATCGGTACTAGAGAAACCCCCACCCTTGTCCCTAGCTGCTTTCAACCTTGAGATTATTCTCGAGAGCAACGAAGCATTCGCGCCGTAGCGATTCGGCGAGTGCCTCGTTCTCCGTTTTGTCTCGTTGTTTGTCGTAATTTCATGTATGTCCGCGGTTCGGTAAGTAAGAGTCACCTTTGGAACAAGTCTCGACTCAAAGGTAGTGGACACGTTTGTTTCTCTTTTATCTCTCACCCAATCATCCCGAACGAGACTACTAAGCAAAAGCATGCGCATGCCCGAGGAAATTCTTTTGAACTGCATGTATCTTCTACACGCGCGCACATGTGCCTGTATATCGACTACTCTGCTCCATTTCGTTGATTGTTCTTCTCATCTTCGAGATCGTCTACCGTTTATCGAAACAAGAACAATAGCATGGTCTATGACGAGCCTCGGCGCGAGTTTTCAATCGGCAACAAATTCACAGATTCTTATTTTCTTTCGTTAACGTTGAAATGGATCGAAATGAAATATTTTGTTCCGAGTGGAAAAAGAAATCGCAAGAAATTGTTCGTATGCCGGCGTCTGAAGTTTCGAGGCCGAAGGCTCGCGCAGGGGTTGTTCGTTTCGGAGGCAAAAGGCGTCTCGAGTCGAGAAAGATATTCGTTCGAGGCGCGAATCGTTAGTAACGAAGGCAAAGGACCGGCGACACCCCGACTCTCCTTAAATTCCTGATTCGCTCGCGACCTCGGTACAATTCCCTAACCGACGAGTCTGTTCGTTTAGATGGACCCTCAGGACGTCGTAGTTAGCGACTCGCGAGCCGGTAGTCTCGAGAGTCTCACCCACGCAGGCGAGAGACTTCATCCACCTGCTCATCCAGCCAGACATCCATCGCGTTCACCGAGTTTGAGGTAACGATCGAACCGCGCAGCTGTTTCAAGGTTTGCTCGTTAAATATTGGCTTGTACTACAATTATTTGCAATCGGAGCCATTCGATGGAAATTTCTTCGTATTTAATCCTTGATTACTTGATATGTTGTACGAGTACTCGCCGCTGTACGATACGGCGTTTTACGTGTAACGGTAAATGCCTACGTTTCTCGATACAACGTATAACGTATCGTCCGAAACGAGGAATTACAGAGGAGGTTCTCGGCACCAATCGTCTCGGATTCTCGGACCTCCCAGGACGTAGCACGCAGAGACGATCGAAACTCTTATCTAAATCCAAATTTCGCATCGAATTTGAACAAATCGAAATCGTACAGAAGCCACAACTTCCGAGTGGTCGCCTACGAATATCGTAGTATCGAGAGTATTTCCAATGCATGCGATTATTTACGTTTAAGTGTTTGTAACTTTATTGTATGTTTTTTATTATTATATTTTATTATATTTTGTATCCTTGCGCTTTATTATGTTTTTTATTATCGTTGTTTAACGTGCTTTGTATCAACTAATTGTTATACATTTGTTGTGTTGTCGTAGTTTATTATGTTTCGTATTATTATATTTTAACTTGTATGTATATTATAGTTTATTGTATATTTTGCGTTGGATCGATGTACGTCGTTAAATATATCGTTGTAAATAAACCATTTGACGTAAAATAATGTACTCGTTTTGGAGGTACTACAGGTGATTTCTTTCATTTTTTTTAACTATTTAACTTGAAAGTCTACGCGAGTCACTCGATATGTCGTTCCTTATTCTTTAGTTCCTTAGTTTCGTTTTTGTTTCTTATCCGTTTTTTATTCCGTACCAATATAGAAACTATGTGTAAACTCTATTCGTAGCACTGGTTACGTTATCATCATCCCCAGTTCTATTTCGAAACCTACGATCCGTTGCATGAGAACAAGGTGGGGATTATTCGATTTCGCGAATTGTTTTCATCGAGAAATTGATCGCTGGAACGTGCAACGGGAAAGCTAGGAGGTTAAATAGTTATGGTACAAGCCAAGAGAAGAAATAGAAGAGAGAAAAGGCGACGAAAGGGAAGAAAGAGGGGAAGGATGCTAGCCAGTGGAGTGTTGGTTTGTTTACAGGAGGCACTCACCAGTCGTGCACGGATCGCAATCACCGAGGCGAGCTAGGTACGATCATCACGGTCATTATTACCACGACGGACCAGGGTTTAGCGACACGGTTAGCAACGTCGTCGAGATTCAGAGACACACGCATCATCCCCATTCGTCACAGTACAATCATCGGCACAGGATGCGAGGTACAAGACAGCAATGATAATATCGGCGAAGAAAACACGGTGCAACGATAAGTCCTTTTTGACGAAATCTTCGCTACGAATCTCTTTCGAGCGACAGATATGTTGGTCGCGTTGTCGAAATCGAGTTTTCCTCCCTTCGGGAAAAATGGCTCTCTCCCCTGTCCTTTCGTTCCCCTAACTCTCTCAAACTCCGCATAGAGAACGAGAGATTCGTAGTTAGGATTTACGAAAATATGAATGTCGCTATAAATGGTTTACTCGCAAGAGGCAAAAGCTCTGTGTCACTCGATGTAATATGTTTCTTCGTTTTGTTCTGTTATGCGCCTACAAAGACTATTACGACCACTGCGACTATTACGACGATGGTAATTTCTTTCGCAACTCCGTTTGATTCTCCCTGTTCCGAAGCAATTTTATTATCAACCTTGAGTCTACGATCGTTTGGCTTTCACCGTTATATATCGTGTTCTTTACCTTTTTTTCCCTACACATTCGGAAACATGGCAAACCGACACAAATTAGTTTGTTAGTTGAAGCAACATCGAACACAACAGACACCGTAACGGCGAACGACTATTCGTTTCGATAGGATATTTCGTTAATCACGGAGCACCGCAAATCACGAGTGAAAATACCGAGAATCTCGAGGATCGGTTAGTTGAATTAAAAGAGTTGGATCGTTTGCCTCTTGACTATCCCGTGAATGTTTTTCAAAAACCAAGTCGCTCGAGGCTCCGCAACGATGCTTATTTTTATTTTTTTTTTTGTATTTTTTTTTCTTTTTCAAACCTTTCTATAATCTGTACGAGATCTATCGCGCACGGGATAGATGGACACGCTTACGATATCGAGCACTCTCGCACACTCGGAACACGCACACTACCCTTGACCCGAATGCATACCTGTGAGACCCGCAAAGAGACGAGTAGTCCATCCCTCGAATAAGTAGTAGTCGAAACTTCAGTTCCGCTCCCCGAACTCGATCGAGCCTAATTGTTCGTAACTATTGCACGTCAACCCCGTAGAATTGGCTTGAAACTGTTTCCCGACGAAAGTCTCGTATCTCTAGAACAGTGGCATGCGGCTAGTCAAATGCACCGGTTTTAAATCGACCATAACTATTAGACCTGTTAGAGCAGACTCTGGTAACAAAAAAAGTAGAAGGGCAGAGAAAATGATAGAAACCCTCTGGAGATTGATCTGTATCTTGGCATGTCAATGTTAAAATAACACTCGTCGTCCCCGTATCATCCTCTCGAACGTATCGAATCGGATCGGTTAAACCTATAACCGCTATCCCAAGGATTCGAGTACGATCGATCTAGCTATATCCGCGTAACTTTCAACGACGTCGATAGAGCGTTTTCATCGTTGAAAGAATTCCTTGAATCGATCGGCGTACGGTACCACGGAAATACAGAGAAGTTGGCCAGAAATGCCTTTCGATACGATGTTGGAGAATTTCGTAAAGAACGAAGATTTCTTGGTCACGTAGGAAAAGTACGAGGTTCGCGTTACGTGGGAAGATTTTTGTTAGCTTTCTCACGTTTCCGTGGGCCGTGCGACGCGACGTTCCACCCCGTAGGATAGAGTTAGAATAGTTGCCGAATAACGGGTGAGCAAACGACCCCAACTCTGTAACAAGAATTTTCGTCAGGTCCGTGGAGCGCGTCGACGAGCCCTGCGAGAACACCGAGCCCCATTCATCAGATGGATCGAGGTCGTCATTACGGAACGACCAGATTGGAGCAGCGCTCGAGGAGTCCGAGCCCGATAGGGGGTCGTCAGCCGGGTCACACCCAGCAGCATTATTATCGACATCATCCCCATCAGCACAGCTACCCGGTATTGGTGACGAGGAGAGGTCAAGGGCGACGGCTGCCGCCAACACCGAACAAGCCATCGACTTTGCAGCTCAAGCCAGCCAACATCAACTTCCCCAAGTTGAACGCTTCGCCGACTCACGGGCCTCACGTGCCCGGCGCCCACGTACCGATTCCTAGCGGTATGCAGCATCCAGCTCCGGGTCACGTGCCGGGAATGCAACCGGCCCACTGTCCGCTGAGCTTCGAACAGGCTGTGGCGATGGGTCGCGGGGGTCGTTTGTTGCCCAGCCCTGTGCCGAACGGCTACAAGCCACAGCCGCAGGCCAAGCAGAGGACACCCAGGTGAACATCTCTTAATCTTACCTGCGCCTGCGCTCGCAACAGAATCAGCTGCTCGCTCGAGGCCGACGAGGTGCTATCTCCACCATTCCGTTTGGCTAACCCCTTTACTTTATCGTTACCGTTGTTAAATCTTATGTTCAGAATCGTTGCTAGTGGTATCGGCAGAGAAACCTACGATACAACCCCTATCGAGTCTTGAACAAGCTTCTTCCCTTCGAGGAGACTCGTCCACGAATATTCATCAAACATAATTAACGATCGTCCTTTTTCCATAGGTCGAGACACTCGGACAGCGACGACGAAGACTGGTGCTAGCCAAAGTGGGACCCTGGACGGTGGTCCGGTGACGTGGACGCCCCCAGGCGTCTTTGGGTTTGCGCGTGAATCGCATCGATCGAACCACGAATTCGGGAGCGGTGAAATTCGATCGACGGTCCCAGCCAAGAGGAGTCTCGGGTGTCGAGATCGGTTACGGTTCTCCGTGAAAAGGAGACACGAACGAGAAAAAGTGGCGTATTAGGACGACACCACGATTCGGAGACACCGAACGATCGAGATTCGTGCTGGGACAGGGATCGACGGCAGGTTCGAGACGACTCGTTTCGAGCCACCAGGACAACGATTCCCAAGAAACGCGGAAAGAGTTGAAAGAAGCTACGCGACTGAAACGAGAGCAACATCGGACGGATCGTTACAGGGAAAATAAAACAGGACATACACACATGGATACACGGATACGCAAACACGCGAGCACACGCGCGCACACATATTACACACAGACCCACAGACACACATACAAGTATAACGAATAATCATCTAGGCGACATCGAAGCAGATTGTGTGCCGCGAACACGGACGATCGTCGATTGAAAGATTAACAAACGAGCGATCCAGGCGAAAGTCCCACTGTCGAGTCGGACTCGTAATTGCCTGAACGCTCACAGGAACTTTATCTATTTTCACGTGAAACTTTCTTTCGTCTCGAACTTTGTAAACCTTCCTTTGCTGTGCTTTTTAATCGACGGACCGAGCCGAGGAGGATCCACTTTTTATACGATTAATATCGAGGGAAGCGCTCTTGGAACGATCGAAGCCTCCGCCTCGGATCCCTTTTCGCGCGAAACCACCAACTTTGTTATCACCTATCGCGTCGAAAGACCCTGCGACACCGTCTCTTCTTGATTTCTTTCGGAATTGCGTCTGCCCGAACGATTCGTCGGAGAGACGCGACAGACGGGACTGATCAGCGTAAAACGAAATCCTCTCCGGCGAATCCCGAATTGCAGAAAACGACCCGTTCGACGCGCTCGTAGACGATACCGCGTCGACGTTCGCACAGAGTTCGTTCGTCGATAACGTTAACGAATCCGTGCAAAGGACGCATCGACGAATCGAGCGGGCTACGAGAGATAAAAAAAAGAACACGCGAAACGTTTTTCTCCTCGGATGATTTCACGGGAACCGTGACTACGGACACCCTCGAATTCGCATTTGTGAATCCCTGGGCTACGACGTGTGTATATATGTGAACGTTTATACGCATGGAGCGCGGTCACGTGTTCAGCGGGTCGTTTTCGATCGAAAATACCGTATACCGATAGACCTATTTCGTTTCGTGCAATTTCCTACTCGTCCGAAGGTTCGTCGTTCTATTCGAGGCGCAACGAAACGCGAATCGTTCCCGTTACTTGCTCGCGTGATTCGAGTTTCCTTCGCTCGGAACAAAAATCTGAATAGTCTATTTAAATCCATCGGTTTGGAAAACTGGATAATCGAGCAACGAAACGAAATAGAGCCGTAATACGTAGAGCGTATACGATATACATGCGCGTATTTTATTCGGAACGAGCCTCGGAACGCGTGGAAAAAGTTTGGTTTCGACGTCGCGTCGTACGCATACTACGAACGAGCCCTTTTTTCCAAATCAAGGATTCGGAGTACTCGTAGCGGGACCTCGCGGACTTTGACTCGTAGAGCCCGAAGAGGTCCGTGTACATACGCTCGTTCGCAACCGTATCGGAGAACGAAAGAGAGAGGGTAATCGAGAAATCGACCGGTCGCTTCGCAAAGGGAAGGCTAACCGTGAAAATCGTAACCGAAGCTGCGAGCCTTCCGATATTTTTCCGCGCTCTGAACGATACATCGAACTAACTACGTAGGATTTTTACTAAACCGATTCTCTTGTATCGTAAAAAATGTATTCGTTGCTCGCGACTACTGGCTGTTTTATCGCGGTCCCTTTGACGATGACCCTTTGAACGTTTAAACCGGAAGTAATAGGCGTGCAAAGGACACGCGTACCCGAACGAGTCGGTGAACGATATTTTGTTCGCGAATCAAAGAAAAAAGGTTAAAGGAGCATCGAGAGGAACGATCGTCGGTGTCGTTGTTTCGTATTCTCGCTGTTGGTGCCAACGAGAAATCGAGGGATGTTCGAGAAGAGACGAAATCGACGTGTTCGAGGAACAGTGGCAAGTGGGTGCCGAGTGCATCGCGCGACTGTCGACGAAGAAACGGAAATGGAACGGCGAAAAGGACCGGAGGTGTACGCTTTTGTAAAGATGACGAGCGAAACGAAGAAAGAAAGCAAGTCGAAGAAGGAGACTCACCGAGCACTTGTAAATTATCTCATAATTTTCAACTCAAAATTTACCATCGCTGCTACTACCACCGGTACTATCGACATCTACGAAAGAGGAAGAACTATTCGACTACTAATTATTACCGCTACTACTAATAACTACGGCTACTATTATTAATTACTAAATACTACCACTATTATCGCTATTACTATTATTACTACAATTTACTATCACTACTTATTACCGCCATCGATACTACCGCTACACTACTATTACTAATATTTATTACCGCAACTACTACTAGCATCGTAACTACTATTACCACCACCAAAAACAACACCACGAACACCACCTCTACTATCGCTGCTGCTGCTACTACTGTTACTACTATTACTACTACTATTACTACTACTACTACTACTACTACTACTACTACTACTACTACTACTA